>NC_057794.1:42012994-42243006 GCF_018294505.1 Triticum aestivum | reverse complement strand
CCTCCGCGGCCCATTTGGTCGCCGGAGTGGCCAAAACCACTCTCGCCGCCGCGTCGGGCTCGCCGGCGGCTAAACGCCGGCAGCCGACTTTGACTTTGACCACGGGTGGGCCCCGGTTGACTCTCCTGAGTCAATGACAGGTGGGGCCCAGCCCTGTTAACTATTAGGATTAGTTTAATTAATTTTAGTTAAGCTAATCACACTGACATGTGGGTCCCAGTGTCAGGTTTGACCTGGACCCGGTCTGTTGACCTGCTGAGGTCAGCATGACGCAATGATGACGCAGATAATCATTTTCTAAAATAATTCAGAAAATCCAGAAAATTATATAAACTTCTAAAAATCATAGAAAATTAACCGTAACTCCAAATTAAATAATTTATATATGAAAAATTATCAGAAAAATTCAAGGAATCCATCTGTACCATTTTCATGCATGTTAGAACAACTTATAGCTGCTGTTTAGCACAAATCATATAAAGGGCATTTAATTAATCACATATGGAGTTTAAATTTGAATCTTGTATTCAAACCAACCCCATTTAACTTGTTGCTAGATGCATTAGCCCAAAACACATTCATTTTGCCATGTCATGATCATGCATCATATTGTGCATTGCATTGATTGTGTTTCTTTCTGTGTTGCCGGTATTTGTCCCCTCTCGATAGACGTGATACCGATGATGTGATCGTTGACACTGATGAAGACTAAATGTTATCTTCAGAAGTGCCAGGCAAGCAAAACCCCCTTGTTCATTCCGATAAAATCCCACTCTCTCGCTCCTGCTAACTTTTACTGCATTAGGACAACATCGATTCATCTGTTACTTGCTGCGGTAGCTGAACCCCTTTATCCTTTGCATGACCTGTCATTCCACAGTAAATAGATGAAACCCACTAGCATGAGTAGGAGTTGTTTGAGCCCTGTTGTGCCTACTCATTCATGTTTGTTTATCATGCCTGCTATTGCTTAGAGTTGAGTCAGGTCTGATTCATCGGGGATGAATCAGAGGTGTGTGAACATGTCCTACTGTGTGTGAGCTAAGTGTGTGAACACGATTTGGTAAAGGTAGCGGTGAGAGGCCATGTAGGAGTACATGGTGGGTTGTCTCATTGCAGCCGTCCTCAGGAACTGAGTTCTGTGTTTGTGATCCATGATTCAGCTACTACCACGCATTGGGCCCGAAACCAATGGACCCTCTCGGCTTCTTGATCACCCTTGTCCTCTGTCCAGGAGTTGCAAGTAGTTTCTGGTGTTTGTAGTATGCTGGAGGCCGTGCGCAGCGCTGACCGTAGGGGTGGGCTGTGATGCGGTAGGCACGTGGCACGGTGTACCGGGCGCCCGTTTGGTGTCTCGGGAACCCTGTTCACATCGTTTGGGGCTGTGAGCGAAACTCCGGCCGGATCTCCTCATGGATGGAACCCGAATAGGCGATAAACCTGGACTAGAGACTCAAGTGTTTAGGCAGGCCGTGGCCGACACCCACGTTGGGCTTCCGCTTGAAGGTTGCCGAGTACATGTCGTGTAAACGGCGGTAAGTGGTGAGAGCGTGTGTGAAGAAGTACACCCCTGCAGGGTTAACATCATCTATTCGAATAGCCGTGTCCGCGGAAAAGGACTTCTGGGTTGCTTATATCAGTTCATAGACAAGTGAAAGTGGATACTCTAAAATACGCAAGATAAGCGTGAGTGCTATGGATGGCGTTCTCGTAGGGGAACGAGAGTGGATCCATAGTGGTGTATTGATATGGTGAATATGTGGACTCGTGTGCGCCACCTCAAAAGAGTTACTCGCAGTCGTAGTTCAGGATAGCCACCGAGTCAAAGCTGGCTTGCTGCAGTTAAACCCCACCATCCCCTTTGTTGATAATGATGCATATGTAGATAGTTCTGATGAAAGTCTTGCTGGGTACATTTGTACTCACGTTTGCCTATTTATGTTTTTGCAGAGAGACTTCGGTCTCGCTAGTAGTTTCGCGTGGACTTCGACGTTTAGCTTGATACCTCAGCTACGATCTTGTGCCCTCGGCAGGATCTGATAGATAGTCAGGCTTCTCAGCCTTTTTCATTTATAGATGTCTGTACTCAGACATGATAGCTTCCGCTTGTGCTTTGACTTGTATGCTCTGATTGTTGGGTCATGAGACCCATGATTGTAATATCGCGCTCCTCGGAGCCTATTGAATAAATTACTTGAGTCGTAGAGTCATGTTGTGATGCCATGTTGTATTTGCACATATCGAGCATATTGTGTGTATGTTATTGAAATGCTTGGTATGTGTGGGATCTGACCATCTAGTTGTTTATCTTTAGTAGCCTCTCTTACGGGGAAATGTCTCCTAGTGTTTCCACCGAGCCATGGTAGCTTACTACTGCTCCGGAACACTTAGGCTGGCCGGCATGTGTCCTTCTTCGTTCCTGTGTCTGTCCCTACAGGGAAATGTCACGCGATGAATATCGGAGTCCTGTTAGCCCGCTACAGCCCGGTTCACCGGAGTCCTGCTAGCCCAGTGCTACAGCCTGGATTCACTCGCTGATGACCGACACGTTCAATGCTGGGTCATGGATGCCTGTCCCTGTAAGTCTGTGTCACTTTGGGTTTACGACTAGCCATGTCAGCCCGGGCTCCTTATCATATGGATGCTAGCGACACTATCATATACGTGAGCCAAAAGGCGCAAACGGTCCCGGGCAAAGGTAAGGCGACACCCGTGGGGATACCGTGCGTGAGGCCGCAAAGTGATATGAGATGTTACCGGCTAGATCGATGTGACATTGAGTCGGGGTCCTGACAGGCACAAGGAAGAACAGTTTTTTCATAGCGCAAAATGAGCCTCATAGTCCAAAAACAGCTCGCAAAGGGCTACGAATCCCGCGATATGCAATATGAAGGCAGGCGTAAGGTTGTGCAACTTGAGGCCGTAGAACTCCAGGAGCCCCCAGAGAAACGGATGAATTGGAAATCCGAGCCTTATTACCAAATGAGGGACAAGGCATACCAGCTCTCCCTTGGAGGAATTGGGAAAGCTCTCCGCTTGCTCTCCGCCATTATAGGTGGCGAGCCCGGCTCGAACCGGGACCATGTATGCTGGGGGTGAAATCCCTTGGTCTGAACCATCACCAATTTGCTGTGCGGGACGGAACATCTCTCCCAATCTCCAGGCTTGGGGCTAGGGGAGCGAGAGGAGGAGTTGCATCGACCAGCCATGATGGAATGGATCTCTGTCGAATGCGCTCCAATGAAACCTCGCCAAGGGAGGATGGTGTGACTTGGATCTGAATCCTCATCTTTTTAATAGGCAGCTGATTCACACAGCTAGGGGGGTAAATGTAAAAACACCCTGGCTTTTCACATTCACTCGACACGTGGAAAGTGGCCATTATTGGGCGTAGAAGCCAAGGAGCGCAGCATTCAAAAGAAGCCGGACACTATTTCAAACAGGTACACGGATTTTTGGAGAGGAACCCGCCTTGCAATGCCGAAGACAATCTGCGTGCCGGACTCATCGTCATTGAAGCCTGGTTCGGGGGCTACTGAGGGAGTCCTGGATTACGGGGTGTCCGGATAGCCGGACTATAACCTTTGACCGGACTGTTGGACTATGAAGATACAAGATTGAAGACTTCGTCCCGTGTTCGGATGGGACTTTCCTTGGCGTGGAAGGCAAGCTTGGCAATATGGATATGTAGATCTCCTCCCATTGTAACCGACTTTGTGTAACCCTAGCCCTCTCCGGTGTCTATATAAACCAGAGGGTTTTAGTCCATAGGAAAAACAGACAATCATACCATAGGCTAGCTTCTAGGGTTTAGCCTTTCTGATCTCGTGGTAGATCTACTCTTGTACTACCCATATCATCAATATTAATCCAGCAGGACGTAGGGTTTTACCTCCATCAAGAGGGCCCGAACCTGGGTAAAACATTGTGTCCCCTGCCTCCTGTTACTATCCGGCCTAGACGCACAGTTCGGGACCCCCTACCCGATATCCGCTAGTTTTGACACCGACAGAGACACACATGAATTAGAATTTATTAGAATACTCTATGTGCTTCACTTATATCTTTTGAGCTATATAGTTTTTGCTCTAGTACTTCACTTATATCTTTTAGAGCACGTCGGTGGTTCTATTTTGTAGAAATAATTGACCTCTCATGCTTTACTTATATTATTTTGAGAGTCCATTAGAACAACATGGCAATTTTTTTTAGGCATAATAAAAACTTTCATATAAGTGCATTGAATACTAAGAGAAGTTTGATACTTGATGATTGTTTTGAGATATGGAGATGGTGATATTAGATTCATGCTAGTTGAGTAGTTGTGAATTTGAGAAATACTTGTGTTGAAGTTTGTGATTCCCGTAGCATGCACGTATGGTGAACCATTATGTGATGAAGTCGGAGCATGATTTATTTATTGATTGCCTTCCTTATGAGTGGCGGCCGAGGACGAGCGATGGTCTTTTCCTACCAATCTATCCCCCTAGGAGCATGCACATAGTACTTTGTTTCGATAACTAATAGAGTTTTGCAATAAATATGTGAGTTATTTATGACTAACGTTGAGTCCATGGATTATACGCACCCTCACCCTTCCTCAATTGCTAGCCTCTCTAGTACCGCGCAACTTTCGCTGGTACCATAAACCCACCATATACCTTCCTCAAAATAGCCACCATACCTACCTATTATGGCATTTCCATAGCCATTCCGAGATATATTGCCATGCAACTTTCCACCATTCCGTTTGCTATGACACGCTTCATCATTCTCATATTGCTTTGCATGATCATGTAGTTGACATCATATTTGTGGCAAAGCCACTGTTCATAATTCTTTCATACATGTCACTCTTGATTCATTGCATATCCCGGTACACCACCAGAGGCATTCACATAGAGTCATATTTTGTTCTAAGTATTGAGTTGTAAGTAAAAAAGAAGTGTGATGATCATCATTATTAGAGCATTGTCCTAGTGAGGAAAGGATGATGGAGACCATGATTCTGCCACAAGTCGGGATGAGACTCCGAACGAAAAAAAAAGAGGCCAAAAAAAGAAAAAGAAAAAGAAAGAAGGCTGAAATAAAAAATGAAATGAGAGAAAAAGAGAGAAGGGACAATGTTACTATCATTATTCCACACTTGTGCTTCAAAGGAGCACCATGATCTTCATGATAGAGAGTCTCTTATGTTGTCACTTTCATAAACTAGTGGGAATTTTACATTACAGAACTTGGCTTGTATATTCCAATGATGGGCTTCCTCAAATTGCCCTAGGTCTTGTGAGCAAGCAAGTTGGATGCACACCCACTTAGTTTCTTGGGACAATTGCATCTTTGCCCCTAGTTGGTTCCCACCCCCAGGTTTTGCCCTTACTTTTCGGACATGCTCAGTTTTGCCCTTAGTTTTTCCCCTCCGTCAGCTTGAATGCCCTTCTGTCACAGCTCCGCTTGCTCAGCGTTGTTTGACCATGACGGCTCGACGTTTTGGACACCGGTTTCCCCTGGGCCTTCCTTACAAGTGGGTCCACATAGAGTAGACAGTGTAGTTGCCATTTCCCCTCCCCCTCCCTCTGTCTTATCCCAACCCCGAACCCTAGATCAGCGACGACAAAGGCGACCCAAACCCTAGCACTCGGCGACGATGCAGGCTCCCATAGAAACCGTGGCCTCGATGTCGTGAAGTCCTCATCGCCGGATCTACATCGCGCGGCGGCGATGGTGGAGACACGCTCTTCGCGCGGCGGTGGTGGCGGCGGCGACGATGCCATGAGGAGTGGCTGCACGACAGATTCAAGGCAGGAGATCCCGGCAGGGTAAGTTTCCAGATCCAATACTTACTCATATGTTTCCATGATTAGAAAGGTGCATTCCATGACTTCGGTTGTGTTCACAATCATAGGATGGATCCATCGCGTGCATTCTTTCTGACAGTTAGAATGCATACCACTCTTTTAGCAAAGGGTGGTACTAAGGGACAGGATGCAAGCTTCAGTTTCCCTCTAGTGGTGGACTGCACAAGCTCTTTCAATGATTTTAGGTCTACAATCTATAGGAAATATCCTTGGGGTATGCATGATGCAGTTGAGTTCAGATTCTGGGATGTAGAGAAAGCTAGTTGGAATCCTCTACGGTGTGATGATGAGTTAGGTGTAATGTTTGCTACATATGTTGATTCCAAAACTGCAAATGTTGAAACTACTGTAATTCAGAGATGTAGAGCGGAAGCAGCAACTACAGCAGCAAATCCCCTTGCCTCTAAAGCAACAAATAAAACACATGCAGCAGGAAGTACTTCTAGGAGCAGGTCAGCACCCCCTAGTAGTACTTGCAATCCACCTGCAACTCCTACTGCAAATGTACCAAGGCAACCTGGCTGCAAAGACATTGAAATTCCTTCAGAGCCTATGATTGAGGAGGCTGAGCCTGATGATGTGCTAGGCTCAGATGAGGAGGGTGAGAGGATGTTTCCAGATCTTGTGCAGAAGACAAATGAAGAGATAGATGAGGATTTTATTCCTGCTGAGTTTTCAGATACAGATTCAAAGGAGGAACAAGAGAACATTGGCATGGGACATTTTGAGAATGATTATGAGGATAGGCCTGGGATGATGTATGACAGGGAAAATCCTAGTTTAGCTGAAGGAGTTGTTTTTCCTTCTGCTGTTGACTGCAGGAATGCAGTTGCCACATTCTCAATTAAGCTTGAAGTAGAGTTAAAAATAGAGAAGAGTGATCCATCAAGGTTCATTGTTTATTGTGCATTTCCAAGGTGTAGATGGAGTCTACATGCCTCTTTAATGAGAAATAGTACTTTGTTTCAGGTAGGAACAGTACAAACTAACTAATCTCATTGACAGTATCTTGCATATTTAGTTTGCATATTCAGTTTTAGTGAGCCACACAGTTTGCTTAATGTTTAGCTTTGTTTCAATTTACAGATTAAAGTAAATCCTTATGAGCACCACTGCCCAAGTGTGAATAGAACTGAGAGGCTCAGAGCAGCCAAGAGGAGGTGGATAGCTGATGCTATGCAAAATTGGGTCAGAGAAAACTCCAACATTGGTCATGGTGAGTTGGTAACTAATTTGAAGAAAAAATATGGTATAGAATTGCCATACATGAGAGTGTTTTATGGTAAACAAATGGCAATTGACAACTTGTATGGTAAATATGAGGATAGTTTTCAGCTTTTGTACACATTCAAAGTTGAGGTTGAGAGGGCTTCTCCAGGTAGTGTAGTAGAAATTGACACACACAGTACCATTCTAGCTAAGAGGAAAGAGGTATGAGAAGCAGTGTTTTAGGAGAGTTTTTGTCAGTTTCAAAGCTTGCTGGCAGGGATTTTTAGCTGGTTGTAGGCCATACTTAGTTGTTGATGCTACTGCACTAAATGGTAGGTTCAGAGGTCAGTTGGTTGCTGCATGTGCAATTGATGCACATAACTGGATTTTTCCAGTTGCATATGGTGTTTTGGAGACAGAGTCTAAAGAGAGCTGGGGTTGGTTTTTCCAAAATTTGAAGAAGGTGATAGGTCATCCTGAAGGACTAGTAATTCATACTGATGCATGCAAGGGTCTTGAGACAGCTGTAGATGACATTTACCCTGGGGTGGAGCACAGAGAGTGCATGAGACATCTGGCTCAGAATTTTTCTAAGAAATTTAGGGGGAAGTTCTATGACCAGCATTTGTGGCCTTGTTCATTGACTTATAGCATTAAGAAGCACAACTATCACCTGAGACAGTTGTTCACAAAACCCAAGGTGCAGGCTTATCTGGAAGAGCACCACACAAAAATCTGGGCCAGAGCACAATTCAATGATATCTGCAAGGTTGACTATGTCAATAACAACCTTGCAGAATCATTCAATTTCAAAATTAAAAAGTTCAAGGGTCTCCACATTGTGGACTTGTTGGATAAGATCAGGCAGTACTTAATGGAAAGTTTTGGCCTTAGGAATAGCATAGAACTACAAAAATTCAATGGGCATATCATAATTCCCAGAGTTATGAAGATTTTGATGGCAAGATCCAAAGGCTTGGACATGACTTTAGTTAGGAGAAGTCCAACTGAAGCAGAGGTGACTGCTATAGACAAGGAGAAGAGGGTGTGGAGATGCCCTGTGGATGTAGAGAAAAGAACATGCAGTTGCAGAAAGTGGCAAGTTACAAGCCAGCCATGCATGCATGCTTTATTCTTCATAACATCATTGACAGGGGAAGCTAAAGAAATAGACTAGTATGTGCACAACTACTTCTCAGTTGAAATGTTTAAAAAACATATGCTGAGAACCTGCCTGCGCTTGAAGGAAAACAACAGTGGGATATTGTAGACCCTGGTTTCAAACTAAGTCCACCTGTACAGAACAAAGCTGCACCTGGCAGGCCAAGGAAGATAAGAATTAAGCCAGCAAGTGAAGGAAAAGGACTTGGTCCTAGGAAGAGAAAATGCAAGAGGTGTGGTGGCTTGGGTCACTTACTGAAAACCTGCAAAAAAGCCATTGATCCAGCATTTGGTGAAGAAGATGCACACTGGGGAGCTGACAATGCTAAAGAAGACCCTCCTAACCAAAATGCAGACCTACATGATGAACAAGAAGAAGAAGAGGAGCCATACAGTGAAGATGAAGCTCCAGTGTAGCCTGTAGGTTGATACGTCTCCATCGTATCTATAATTTTTTGTTGTTCCATACCAATATTATTCAACTTTCATATACTTTTGGCAACTTTTTTATACTATTTTTGGGACAAACATATTGATCCAGTGCCTAGTGACAGTTCCTATTTGTTGCATGTTTTTTGTTTCGCAAAATATCCATATCAAACGGAGTCCTAACGGAATAAAAACTGACGAAGATTTTTTTTGGAATATATATGATTTTTGGGAAGAAGAATCCATGCGAGACGATGCTCGAGGGGCCCACGAGGTAGGGGGCGCGCTCCAGGGTGTCAGGCGCGCCCCTGACCCTCGTGGCCACCCCGTAAGGCGGTTGGTGCCCTTATTTCTCCGCAAGAAAGCTAATTTCTGGATAGAGATCGTGTCAAAATTTCAGCCCAATCGGAGTTATGGATCTCCAGGAATATAAGAAACGGTGAAAGGGAAGAATCTGAGAACACAGAACCAGAGAGAAACAGAGAGATAGATCCAATCTCGGAGGGGCTCTCGCCCCTCCCATGCCATGGAGGCCAAGGACCAGAGGGGAAACCCTTCTCCCATCTAGGGAGGAGGTCAAGGAAGAAGGGGGCCCCTCTCCCCCTCTCCTCCGGTGGCGCCGGAACGCCACCATGGCCATCATCATCATCACCGCGATCTTCACCAACACCTCCGCCATCTTCACCAACATCTCCATCACCGTCCCCCCTCTATCTACAGATGTCCACTCTCCCGCAACCCGTTGTACCCTCTACTTGAATATGGTGCTTTATGCTTCATATTAGTATCCAATGATGTTGCCATCCTATGATGTCTGAGTAGATTTTCGTTGTCCTATAGGTGGTTGATGAATTGCTATGATTGATTTAATTTGCTTGTGGTTATGTTGCTATCCTTTGGTGCCCATCATATGATTGCACGCGTGGATCATACCCTAGGGTTAGTTTGTATGTTGATAGGACTATGTATTGGAGGGCAAGAGCGACAGAAGCTTCAACCTAGCATAGAAATTGATGCATACGGGATTGAAGGGGGACCAATATATCTTAATGCTATGGTTGGGTTTTACCTTAATGAACATTAGTAGTTGTGGATGCTTTCTAATAGTTCCAATCATAAGTGCATAGAATTCCAAGTAAGGGATGACATGCTAGCAGTGGCCTCTCCCACATAATACTTGCTATCGGTCTAGTAAAGTAGTCAATTGCTAGGGACAATTTCGCAACTCCTACCGCCACTTTTCCACACTCGCTATATTTACTTTATTGTTTCTTAACCTAAACAGCCCCTACCTTTTATTTAATTGCTCTTTATTATATTTCAAACCTATCCAACAACACCTACAAAGTACTTCTAGTTTCATACTTGTTCTAGGTAAAGCGAACATCAAGCATGCGTAGAGTTGTATCGGTGGTCGATAGAATTTGAGGGAATATTTGTTCTACCTTTAGCTCCTCGTTGGGTTCGACACTCTTACTTACCGAAAACTGTTGCGATCCCCTATACTTGTGGGTTATCACAGGTGCAGATGATGCTCCAGTGCAGCCTGCAGGTGCAGATGATGCTCAAGTAGAGCCCCATAGTGAAACAAATGAGGCAGCAACACAAGCTTCCAGAGTTGCAGATGAAGTTCAAAGGTAATATTATTCTTCTTTGATTTATTTATGTGCCTTATTTATGTGCTTCTACCTGCAAATATCTCTTGTATTGTTACTAACAAACTATTTCTTCCCAATTTGTTAGCACACCAAGGAAGAACTACAAGAAGGCAGCAGAGAGAGGAGCATCTCCAATGGCTATCAGCAAGAAGAGGAAGCTTAACACTTCTACAACTCCAGAAGAAGAACCTTGCTCAGTTACTGGCAGCAATGTAGATGCAAGAGTTGCTGCATGTGAAGAGCAAGTTCTCCCTCTAGTTGTTCCCCAAATCCCTGTCAAACCGACTAGGAGCAGGGCTAGGGACATGAAAATCCCAGCTAGCAACACAAGGAGCAAGAAGGCCAAATCTGGAAAATGAGTACTAATGTGTTGTGCAAGTTTGGAACTAATAGATTTCTTGTAATGTGTCCTTTTGGTTGCAGCAAGATTGGTTGTGAACTATGCTCTTTTGGTTGTTGAAGAATATCAAATGATGCTTGTGAACTATGTCTAGTTGTAGCAAGATTGGTTGTGAACTATGTTCTTTTGGTTGTTGAAGAATATCAAATGCTACTTATGTTCCAGCAAGATTCATGTTACATATTTCTTTTCACAATACATGCATTCACAAATTGTTGGGTCCAGAAAGCTTCATAACATAACATAACAACTGCTAGGTTCATACAACTTCATATGTTCATTACAGCTTCATAACATAGAAAGTGCATTTGAGATACATAGATCATAAACTAATGTGCATTCTATGCAAAGACAGCCATTGAGATTGCTAGAAAACAAATGAAAATGCTAGCAAACAACATTGTCCCTATGCACATCATTTCTTTCATTTTCTTCAACTCCTTGTTCAATGCACGATTCTTCTTCGCAAGATCAATTGCTCTCTTCTCCAGATGGTGACTTTTGATCCAACTATGTTCGATCACTCCGTGCAGTTCTTCAAAGGCAAGACCAACATATTCTGGAGGTGGTGGGTCAACCCAAACTACCCATTCACATTCATCTGGCAACGGAATCAATAAATTTGATTAAAATTATCCTTGAAATTTAAATCAGAAAATGGAAACGAAAATACAATGCAAATGAAATCATACATCCAAGGGCAACCCAAAAAACGACGTCCAGTGCTTGCGCCTCCCCAGGCGACACGACGAGCCGGGATTAGCCGGTGCCTCGGACAACGATGCTTCGAGCGCGGCTCCAAGCCACAGTACGTCGAGTCTGCCAAGTAGAACTCAGAGCTGTGCTGAACAATGCCTACCCCATCCACCTAAATCAGGCCAAGATCCAGGAATTAACCCCCAAATCTAGCAAACCCTAGAAAAGCAGGGGACCAGATGAGCTATAAAACCTGTTCGGCTGCCGGCGACGAGTTCTCCGACGAGATGGCCGATGTCGCCATTGTCCTTCCCACCTCTCCCCACACCGTGATATCACACCTCTCCTCCCAGCTGCTTCTCTGTTTTCTTGTGCAGCGGGAGCTAGAAGACGACTAAACGGGAGGGATTATCAAACCCAGGGGCAAATGTGTCCAAAACATCGAGTCGTCACGGTCAAACGGCGCTGACCAAGCGGAGTTGTGACATAAGGGCCTTCGAGCTGACGGAGAGGAAAAACTAAGGGCAAAACTAAGCATGCCCGAAAAGTAAGGGCAAAACCCGGGGCTGGGAACCAACTAGGGGCAAGAATGGAATTGTCCCTAGTTTCTATTGTTGAGCTTTCATACACTTATAGCTCAAGTGCATCCGTTGCATGGCAATCCCTACTCACTGACATTGATATCTATTAATGGGCATCTCCATAGCCCGTTGATACGCCTAGTTGATGTGAGACTATCTTCTCCTTTTTTTGTCTTCTCCACAACCACCATTCTATTCCACCATAGTGCTATATCCATGGCTCACGCTCATATACTGCGTGAAGATTGAAAAATTTTGAGAACATCAAAAGTATGAAACAATTGCTTGGCTTGTCATCGGGGTTGTGCATGATTTAATATTTTGTGTGATGAAGATAGAGCATAGCCAGACTATATGATTTTGTAGGGATAACTTTCTTTGGGCATGTTATTTTGAGAAGACATGATTGCTTAGTTAGTATGCTTGAAGTATTATTATTTCTATGCCAATATTAAACTTTTATCTTGAATCTTTCGGATCTGAACATTCATGCCACATTAAAGAAAAAATACATTGAGAAATATGTTAGGAAGCATTCCACATCAAAAAATTTGTTTTTATCATTTACCAACTCGAGGACGAGCAGGAATTAAGCTTAGGGATGATGATACGTCTCCAACGTATCTATAATTTTTTATTGCTCCATGCTATTATATTATATATTTTGGATGTTAATGGGCTTACTTTTACACTTTTATATTATTTTTGGGACTAACCTATTGACCAGAGGCCCAGCCCAAATTGTTGTTTTTTACCTATTTTAGAGTTTCACCGAAAAGAAATATCAAACAGAGTCCAAACGGAATGAAACCTTCGGGAGAGTTATTTTTGGAACAAGCGTGACCCAGGAGACTTGGAGTGGACGTCAAGAATCAATCGAGGAGGCCATGAGGCAGGGGGGCGCGCCCACCCCCCTGGGCGCGCCCTCCACCCTCGTGGGCCCCTCGTTGCTTCACCGACCTACTTCTTCCTCCTATATATATCCACGTACCCTGCAAACATCCAGGAGCACCAAGAAAACCTAATTCCACCGCTGCAACCTTCTGTACCCAAGAGATCCCATCTTGGAGCCTTTTACAGAGCTCCGCCGGAGGGGGCATTAATCATGGAGGGCCTCTACATCAACTCCATGGCCTCTCCGATGATGTGTGAGTAGCTTACTTCAAACCTTCGGGTCCATCCCTAGTAGCTAGATGGCTTCTTCTCTCTCTTTGGATCTCAATACAAAGTTCTCCTTGATTCTCTTGGAGATCTATTCGATGTAATCTTCTTTTGCGGTGTGTTTGTCGAGATCCAATGAATTGTGGGTTTATGATCAAGTTTATCTATGAACAATATTTGAATCTTCTATGAATTCTTTTATGTATGATTGGTTTATCTTTGTAAGTCTCTTCGAATTATAAGTTTGGTTTGGCCTACTAGATTGATCTTTCTTGCAATGGGAGAAGTGCTTAGCTTTGGGTTCAATGTTGCAGTGCTCGATCCCAGTGACAGAAAGGGAAACGACACATATTGTATTGTTTCCATCGAGGATAAAAAGATGGGGTTTATATCATATTGCATGAGTTTATCCCTCTACATCATGTCATCTTGCTTAAGGCGTTACTCTGTTCTTATGAACTTAATACTCTAGATGCATGCTGAATAGCGGTCGATGTGTGGAGTAATAGTAGTAGATGCAGGCAGGAGTCGGTCTACTTGTCGCGGACGTGATGCCTATATACATGATCATGCCTAGATATTCTCATAATTATTCGCTTTTCTATCAATTGCTCGACAGGAATTTGTTCACCCACCATAATACTTATGCTTTCTTGAGAGAAGCCACTAGTGAAACCTCTGGCCCCCGGGTCTATTTTCCATCCTACAAATTCCCCATCTACTTTATTTTGCTATCTTTTACTTTCAATCTATATCATAAAAATACCAAAAATATTTATCTTATTATTATCATCTCTATCAGATCTCACTCTTGCAAGTGGCCGTGAAGGGATTGACAACCCCTTTATCATGTTGGTTGCGAGGTTCTTATTTGTTTGTGTAGGTACGAGGTGACTCGCGCATGGTCTCCTACTTGATTGATACCTTGGTTCTAAAAAACTGAGGGAAATACTTACGCTGCTTCACTGCATCACCCTTTCCTCTTCAAGGGAAAACCAACCCAGTGCTCAAGAGGTAGCGGTGGCTGTTTTGAGGAAGATATAAGGAGGCTTATGTATGATAGAGCGTATCATATCACGGGGTTTGGATGCACCGGCGAAGTTTGCACCAACTCTCAAGGTGAGAAAGGGCAATGCACAGTACCGAAGAGGCTAGCAATGGTGGAAGGGTGAGAGTGCGTATAATCCATGGACTCAACATTAGTCATAAAGAACTCACATACTTAATGCAAAAATCTACAAATCATCAAAACCAAGCACTACACGCATGCTCCTAGGGGGGTAGATTGGTAGGAAAAGACCATCGCTCGTCCCCGACTGCCACTCATAAGGAAAGCAATCAAAGAACACCCCATGCTTCAAATTTTTCACATAACATTCACCATACGTGCATGCTATGGGACTTGCCAACTTCAACACAAGTATTCATCAATTTTACAATTACTCAACTAGCTCACTTCTAATATTACCACCTTTATATCTCAAAACCATATATCAAGCATCCAACTTCTCTCAGCATTTAAAATTTATAACCAAAGTGAGTTACCATGCTGTTCTAAAGGACTCTCAAAATTATATAAGTGAAGCATGAGAGATCAATTATTTCTATCAAACAAAACTTCGGCCGTGCTCTAAAAGATATAAGCGAAGCACTAGAGCAAAAACTATATAGCTCAAAAGATATAAATGAAGCACATAGAGTATTCTAAAAAATTCGACTTCATGTGTGTCTCGCCCAAAAGGTGTGTACATCAAGGATTATTGTGGTAAACTAAAAAGCAAAGACTCAAATCATACAATACTCTCCAAGCAAAACACATATCATGTGGCGAATAAAAATATAGCTCCAAGTAAAGTTACCGATAGACGAAGACAAAAGAGGGGATGCCTTCCGGGGCATCCCCAAGCTTAGGCCTTTTGGTGTCCTTGGATTTTACCTTGGGGTGCCATGGGAATCCCCAAGCTTAGGCTCTTGCCACTCCTTGTTCCATAATCGATCAAATCCTTACCCAAAACTTGAAAACTTCACAACACAAAACTTAACAAGAGAATCTCATGAGCTCCGTTAGTAAAAGAAAACAAACCACCACTTCAAGGTACTGTAATGAACTCATTCTTGATTTATATTGGTGTTAAACCTAATTTATTCCAACTTTTCTATGGTTCATAAACTCTATTACTAGCCATAGATTCATCAAAATAAGCAAACAACACGCGAAAAACAGAATCTGTCAAAAACAGAATAGTCTGTAGTAATCTGTAGGTTTTGACCACTTCTGGAACCCCAAAAGTTCTAAAATAAATTTCCGGATGCGAGGAATTTATCTATTAATCATCTGCAAAAATAATTAACTAAATAGAACTCTCCAATAAAAATGGCAGCAATTCTCGTGAGCGCTAAAGTTTCTGTTTTTTACAGCAAGATCAAAAAGACTTTCCCTAAGTCTTCCCAACGGTTCTACTTGGCACAAACACTGATTAAACACAAAAACACAACCAAAACAGAGGCTGGATAAATTATTTATTACTAAACAGGAGCAAAAAGCAAGGAATAAAAATAAAAAAATGGGTTTCCTCCCATCTTTGGTATTTATCTTTTTAATGGATTTATGCTCGAATCCTGGAGGTTCCTTATGTTTCCCTTCATACTCGGAGATTTTTAGATCTAGAGCATTCAACCATTTATTGCAAAGTGTAATCAATGTATTCATGCGGTGAAGGTTCCCTCCAACATTTTTAAGAGGTTCAATAGACTTTTGCAATTCGCATAATTTCTCTAATATTTGGGTTCCCTCAGGAGATGGTCCCTTTTGTGGGGGGAGTATTCCTACTATCCCTTCTATAATTTCATAAGCAACACTAGGATCAATATCAATAAAATTCCCTTTGGCGGCAAAATCAAGCAGTTGCCTATGGGGTATGGTAAGCCCAATATAAAAATTATGAAGTAAAATCTTAGAGTCTCCCTATAAAGTGCAATCATGATAAGATTTTATCATCCTATACCAAGCATCTTTTAAGTTTTCTCCTTGTCCTTGTTTGAAGTGGAGAACTTCAAAATTGGGAGACAGAGGAGTAGATAAAGGACTAGCCATAACGATGAAGCAAGCAAAAGAAAGGGCGAATAAAAAAGAGGGCGAATAAAACGGCAAGGGTGAAGTGGGGGAGAGGAAAACGAGAGGAAAATGGCAAATAATGTAATGCAAAGGATAAGCGTTGTAATGGGTACTTGGTATGTCTTGACTTGGCATAGATCACCACGGCAACAGCGTCAGAAATCCTTCTTGCTACCTCTTGAGCACTGCGTTAATTTTCCCTCGAAGAGGAAAGGGTGATGCAGTAAAGCAGCGTAAGTATTTCCCTTAGTTTTTGAGAACCAAGGTATCAATTCAGTAGGAGACCACGCGCGAGTCACCTTGTACCTACACAAACAAATAAGAACCTCGCAACCAACGCGATAAAGGGGTTGTCAATCCCTTCACGGCCACTTGCAAGAGTGAGATCTGATAGAGATAATGATAATAAGATAAATATTTTTGGTATTTTTATGATATAGATTGAAAGTAAAGATTGCAAAATATAATAGATCGGAAACTTGTATGATGGAAAATACACCCGGGGGCCATAGGTTTCACTACTGGCTTCTCTCAGGATAGCATAAGTATTACGATGGGTGAACAAATTACTGTCGAGCAATTGATAGAAAAGCGAATAATTATGAGAATATCTACACATGATCATGTATATAGGCATCACGTCTGAGACAAGTAGATTGAAACGATTCAGCATCTACTACTATTACTCCACACATCGACCGCTATCCAGCATGCATCTAGAGTATTAAGTTCATGTGACAGCCTGATTTTTGACCTCTATTATTTGCCTGATTTTCATTTGGATTTATTTTGAAAGTTGGGGTTTTCGAATCTTTTCATATGGACTTAGACACTTGGGTACCCTTGGCTTTCACCCAAGTGCATCACTCCCCTCTCTAATCATCATTCCCCTTCTGATCCATCTCAAAATAATCTTGGGAATATTTTTCTTAAATGAAAAATATTCATTTTTCTTCTCTAAAACCCTAGCTAGTTCAATGAGCTCCAAAGCAACCCTCATTTTTCTTGCCCACAAAAATCTGAGAAAATTCCCAAATATTCTTTGAACCCTAGGGCACCTTCCTAAGCAAAAATATTTTATCACTTTCTGGAACATTTTTGCTACAGAAATATTTTCTGTTCTAGACAGAAATGGTGGTTTCTACAGCAACTATGATTTTACTTGCTCCCTTCTGCCTGAATTTTCTTGTGCATCATCTCCTTAGTAGATGATGGCTAGCTTCCAAAGCACAGCCCCCAACTCCCAGCCATTTGACCTCAGTAACATCTCAAAGTTACTGACTAGAAACTTACCCGGCATGTAAAATCTTCTCTACTACATCTGGAGCCAAACCAAAGCGTGGTAACATTCAAAACTACCACGAACAACATGCCAGACATGAAGTTTGGGCTTAGGTCGGCATGAGGTCAGAGTTCATGCGGTGACCGCTTTCGTCCAGGCGTGCTGGCATGCGGCCGACGTGATCTGCGACGCGCCCAAGCCTCTGTTGATCGCGTGCTCGCTTCCCCGCCTGCCTAAGCGTGCCAAACTTCGCCACCATCCTCGTCTCAACGCCATTAACTCCCCCCTAGCACTCGCCAACGCCGAAGCTCACTGCAGCGAGCACGGGCACGGTCTGGCCAACCCAACAGTGCGGTGCGCACTGTGCTCCTCGCCTTCTCCTCGTTCCTGTGCTCGTCCCCGTTCGCCAACAGTCACCGCGTGAGCTACATCGCCTTCTCCCCCTCTCACTGACGCTGCTTGTCGCTGGGCGCCGTGGACAGGTGTCCAAGGGCGGAGCCCGAACCCCCCTCTCCGCTCGCCTATAAATGGAGCCGCCCCCAGCCTCCTCGAGCAACATCCACCACTCCCACACACCCCACAAGCGTGTAGGAAATCGTAGCATGGCCGGGTAGGCTGCGGGCCGCCGTCCTCGAGCTCGAGCTCGCCAGCGATCCCCTCTGGTCGCCGCAGTAACTCCAGCCCCTCCCTGGCCAGGGCGATCCTTCCAGGGCCTCTGCCTCTCTCCAGTGAAGCCATCCCGTCCCCTTGGAGCCCCTGAAGTTGCCTCTGCTCGCCGTCTTCCTCATCTCCAGCGACCACCGCCCTCTGCCTCCGCTTGCGAGGTCGATTCCGACACCGTCCGACCGTGAGAGCTCCGGCGAAGCCGCGACCCCCCCTCTGTTTCCTTCTCCCCTCCTTCTCACCTAACTAGCGGGGCCCGCTAGTCAGCCACTCTATACGCGCGCGAAGCGCTATGATAACCCACAAGTATAGGGGATCGCAACAGTTTTCGAGGGTAGAGTATTCAACCCAAATTTATTGATTCGACACAAGGGGAGCCAAAGAATATTCTCAAGTATTAGCAACTGAGTAGTCAATTCAACCACACCTGGAAACTTAATATCTACAGCAAAGTGTTTAGTAGCAAAGTAATATGATAGTAGTGATAACAGTAGCAAAAGTTACAAATAGTAAAAGTAATTTTTTGGTATTTTGTAGTGATGATAGAAATAGCAACGGAAAAGTAAATAAGCGGAGTACAATATATGGAAAGCTCATAGGCAATGGATCGGTGATGGAGAATTATGCCGGATGCGGTTCATCATGTAACATTCATAACCTAGGGTGACACAGAACTAGCTCCAGTTCATTGATATAATGTAGGCATGTATTCCGAATATAGTCATACGTGCTTATGGAAAAGAACTTGCATGACATCTTTTGTCCTACCCTCCCGTGGCAGTGGGGTCCTTACGGAAACTAAGGAATATTAAGGCCTCATTTTAATAGAGAACCGGAACAAAGCATTAACACATAGTGAATACATGAACTCCTCAAACTACGGTCATCACCGGTATGTATCCCGATTATTGTCACTTCGGGGTTAACAGATCATAACACATAATAGGTGACTATAGACTTGCAAGATAGGAACAAGAACACTCATATATTGATGAAAACATAATAGGTTCAGATCTGAAATCATGGCACTCGGGCCCTAGTGACAAGCATTAAGCATAGCAAAGTCATAGCAACAACAATCTCAGAACATAGTCGATACTAGGGATCAAACCCTAACAAAACTAACTCGATTACATGATAGATCCCATCCAACCCATCACGGTCCAGTAAGCCTATGGTCTTACTCACGCACGTCGGTGAGCATCATGAAATTGGTGATGGAGGATGGTTGATGATGACAATGGTGATGGATTCCCCTCTCCGGAGCCCCGAACGGACTCCAGATCAGCCCTCCCGAGAGGTTTTAGGGCTTGGCGGCAGCTCCGTATCGTAAAACATGATGATTTCTTCTCTCTGATTTTTTTCTCCCCGAAACTCAATATATGGAGGTGGAGTTGGAGCAGAGTAGTCCTTGTCATTTGCATCGGTGTCGGTGACGAGGTCATTGTCTTCGGTATTGAAGATGGACTTGGCAACGTATGCTATAGCCAGACTTGCGACGCCCGAATCGGACTCCTCCTCAGACTCCACCTCCGCCTCTTTAGAAGCAGACTCCTCCTCCGAATCCTTTTCCTTGCCAACAAACGCACGTGCCTTGCCAGATGAGCTCTTCTTGTGTGATGAAGACTTTGAGGAAGACTTGGACGAAGACTTTGAGTATTTCTTCTTCTTCTTGTCGTCAGAGTCATATTCTTTGCTCTTCTTCTTCTTTTTGTTCTCATTGTCCCACTGTGGACACTCAGAGATGAAGTGGCCAGGTTTCTTGCACTTGTGACACGTTTTCTTCTTGCAGTCGTGAGCAGAAGCTTCATCATTCCTTGAGCTTGATCGGGAAGACTTTCTGAAGCCTTTCTTCTTGGTGAATTTTTGGAACTTCTTCACAAGCATAGCAAGTTCTCTTCCAATGTCTTCAGGATCATCTGAACTGCTGTCAGATTCTTCTTCAGATGAGGAGACAGCTTTTGCCTTCAAGGCACGAGTTCGCCCATAGTTTGGACCGTAGATATCTCTTTTCTCAGAAAGCGGAAACTCATGTGTGTTAAGCCTCTCAAGTATGTCAGATGGATCGAGTGTCTTGAAATCAGGACATTCTTGAATCATCAGGGCTAGGATGTCAAACGAACTATCAAGTGATCTTAGTAGTGTCTTGACGACTTCATGTTTGGTGATCTCAGTAGCGCCGAGGGCTTGAAGCTCATTTGTGATGTCAGTGAGTCGGTCAAAAGTGTGTTGGACATTCTCATTGTCATTTCGCTTGAAGCGGTTGAAGAGGTTGTGAAGGACACTGATTCTCTGATCTCTCTGGGTTGAGATGCCTTCATTGAACTTGGAGAGCCAGTCCCAGACCAGCTTAGATGTCTTCAAAGCACTCACACGGCCATACTGTCCTTTGGTCAGGTGACCACAGATGATATTCTTGGCAGTAGAGTCCAGTTGAACAAATTTCTTGACGTCAGCAGCAGTGACACCTTCTCCAGCCTTGGGAACGCCGTTTTCGACGACATACCATAGGTCGACATCAATGGCTTCAAGATGCATGCGCATCTTATTCTTCCAGTAGGGATATTCAGTTCCATCAAAGACGGGGCACGCAGCAGAGACTTTAATTATCCCTGTAGTCGACATAGCTAAAACTCTAGGTGGTTAAACCGAATCACACAGAACAAGGGAGCACCTTGCTCTGATACCAATTGAAAGTGCGTTATATCCACTAGAGCGGGGGTGAATAGGCGATTTTTATGAAAGTCTTCAAAATGTGGAAGTTATGAAGACAAACGATAGAAATAAACCTATTACCATACAGCGGAAGGTAGACTACACTAGACAAGCCATAGTCAAGTATTCAATGAAGTGAAAGCACAATGACTTAATAGCAGCAATGTAGTAAGGATCGGGTAGGAAGATATTATGAAGCCATACATAGCATGCAGTCACTCAGTGAAGACAAAAGATAGTGCAAACATACAATGACTTCACAAGGAGCAACAGTAAGTAAAGGGAAGGGAAGATGAAACCAGTGACTCGTTGAAGACAATGATTTGTTGGACCAGTTCCAGTTGCTGTGACAACTGTACGTCTGGTTGGGGCGGCTAGGTATTTAAACCTTAGGACACATAGTCCCGGACACCCAGTCCTGAACACGCAGCTCAGGACACCCAGTCCTCACCGTATTCCCCTTGAGCTAAGGTCACACAGACCTCGCTCAATCACTCTGGTAAGTCTTCAAGGTAGACTCCCAAACCTTCACAGACTTCGTTCACCGGCAATCCACAATGTCTCTTGGATGCTCAGAACGCGACGCCTAACCGGCTGGAGGATGCACAGTCCTCAAGTGTAATAAGTCTTCAGATCACACAGACAAGAAGACTTAAGTGATGCCCAAATCTCTCTGGCTCTGGGTGGTTAGGGCTTTATCCTTGCAAGGAATTCTCTCTCAAAGGCTTCGAGGTGGGTTGCTCTCAAACGACAAAAGCCGTACTCTCAATCTGAGCAGCCAACCGTTTATGGTTGTGGGGGGTGGGCTATTTATAGCCACTTGGCAACCCGGCCTAATTTGTCCGAAATGACCCTGGGTCACTAAGGAACTGACACGTGTTCCAACGGTCAGATTTCAAACTCACACGGCACCTTTACTTGGGCTACAAGCAAAGCTGACTTTCCCGACTCTGGACAAGATTCGCTCTCATAGTCTTCACTCGAAGACATAGGTTTTTGGTTAGGCATCACTTCAGTCAGTCTGACTGGTTCTCTTGGACCCCACTTAACAGTACGGTGGTTCCTATGACTCAACACAAAAGAAAAAGAACTACGAAAGATCTAAGTCTTCGAGCTCCATAGGCTTCATGTGGTGTCTTCTCTTTTCATAGTCTTCAATGTGAATATCTTCATATACCACCTTTGACTTCAATGTCTTCATACATTTTTAGGGGTCATCTCTGGTAGGAAAATCGAATCAATGAGGGACTTCTACATGTGTTATCCTGCAATTCTCACAAGCACATTATCCCTCAACTAGGTTTGTCGTCAATACTCCAAAACCAACTAGGGGTGGCACTAGATGCACTTACAATCTCCCCCTTTTTGGTGATTGATGACAAACTAGTTGAAGTTTTCAACGGGGAATATAATCTGTGAAATTGTAAAGGATAAGGAATTGTCTTCATAAGTTGCAAGGGCTCCCCCTGAAGATGTGCATATAAGTAATTTGCTTTTGGAATGCAAATGCACATGGCAAGTTGTACTTGTGGAGATCCACTTCAACTTATGATGACAATCCACTATGCATGTGAAAGTATATGAAGATAATGACATGCATAATGGAAAATGGACGTCTACAGAATGATCTAAGTGCGGAATTTATCGTCGCACATGCGGAATTTATCATCGTAAAACAAAGTGGTAGATAAGTAGCAGACGACCATCGAGTTTAAGTGTTACAACTCAAAGAACCAAATGTAGCAAAACGAGAGTCGTAAGCACGAAGCAAAATATAAAGCACCCGCCCATATGGACCCGCTTCAAGACTATCAACCTCATATGCTTCCCCCCCTTTTGTCAGTAAGGACCAAAAAGGTTTGAAGACATAGAGCATCTACTTGTTCCCATGCGGAGTAGGTGAAGTAGCAGGGTCGTTGGTGGTGTTTGGCGGTGCTGAAGAGCTTGGAGCAGAGTTGACGCGTGCTGAAGGAGGTGGTGGTGAAGTAGCATCATCTTCATCCTCGATAACTCTGGCAGTCATTGTTGCAGCAGATGAAGAGAACTCAGAGTCTTCAAGGGGTGGAGTTCCTAGCAGCACAGCTCTTCGAGGAGGTGTGGAGTCAAACTTGAATCACTCAGTGAAACCATCCTCTTGGAGATCATCTTCAGAACACATCATCGTTAGCCCTTTCCATGTACGGTGACAGGTTTCATGGGCAACGAAAGCATTCTTGGTGGCAAGATTGCGAATGCGATTAACTTCCACCAAGAGGCTTTTCATCTGACGCTTCAGCCAGTCATGATGTCTATCATGTTTCTGATGAAGAGCCACAAGAAGCTCTCGGTCGTTGAGAACACGAGTGCGCTTCTTGGGTCTTGGAGCAGTTGTACTATCAGTGGCTTCAGTAGACGCAGGGTGTGGTGCATGTGTAGTGCCAGCCAAAGGATACACCCGAGTGATTGCTTCAACTCCTTCAATGTTCTGTGAGAAACTCTGATGCTCTGCATTCTGAAGACTTAGAGGTTCCTTTGCAGGCTCAGGATAGATGGCTTCAGCAGAGATATCCACATCAGACAGAAAAATCCTATGATTGCGAGCAGATGGCTGATATGAGATATCGGAGTGAAGTTTGATTAGCCGCATTACCCATGGGGCATAGAACTTCAAGCCAAACAGATCAGAGCCCGATGCAGCAAGTTGGCGGATGAATAAGTCCTGTGCATTGAAGCATTTTCCATGAAGAATATAGAAGACCAAAGTCTTCATTGCACCCTCAAGCTTGGCATTTGGAGAGTGCCCTTTGATGGGCTAGAGAGTTCGCCTGATGATGTGATAGATGGTTCGTGGCAGATACTCAAGGTCTTCAACGAAGAAATCTGTTGGATAAGCAGCATCTTGGGGCAATGGCTTCATCATGCTGAGCATCTGACTCATATCAGGTTCCGGCCTCTTAAAGATGCTCTCAATAGCTTCACTATGCAGCTGACAGCCATGCTCGTACAGATCGCCAGGAGTGGGCAAACCAGTGAGCTCAATGATGTCAAATGCATTGGCTTTGTGATGAACATTTCCGGTCATCCACTCCAGGACCCAAGTCTTCGGATCTCTGCTGTACCCGCTGATGTGAAGTGTGGCATAGAATTGGAGCAGCAGCTCTTCATTCCAATGCTCTTAGTCAGTAACGAACGACAGCTGTCCAACTTCCTTGAAGTAATCCAAAGCTTCTTCCAGATAGGGCAGACCAGCTATGGCTTCAATGTCAAGGCGCTTGTGTGGGAAGATGCGACCTTGGTTGTAAAGAATGCATGAGTAATAGCTTCGCTGAGGATAGCTCCAGAACCGATCAAATGATATCCTTTCCCTTGAGTAGGGGTTCCTGGAGCTATCGAAGAATGTGTTGTCTGCCCTGAAGCCATTGATATTGAAGGAGCCAGGTGCTGATGCAGGACCTGGGAACCTTGGCAGTCTTGGGATTGGCTTCTGTACCTGAGGCATGTGCTCAACATGATAGTCGAACTGGGGACCGGCAGTAGACTCAGGAACTGATGTGATGGGATCAGTGGCTTCGCTGTCTTCTTCTTCCGTTGGGGAGGTCTCCACATTAGCTTCATTGGTGGTTGTGGCAACCGCAAGATTTTCATCCTCCACTTGACGAACTGGATGGTCGGTCACAGGCACGTTCTCCTTGAGAACTGCTTCTTGTTGGGACAGGGGAGTGGGAACTTGTGGGACTTCTTCTTCCGCGGCTGATGCAGCCGGATTGTCTTCAGCAGAGACTTGAGGCCTTGGACCTTTGCAAAGCCTGCGCAACACGGGCGACGCCTGTGGAGTTGTAGTGGGCTGGGCCTCAAAGTCTTCTTCCTCTTGTGGGCGATCCGCCCATGAAGCATCATGTGCAATTAGCGTCAGTGGACGACCAATGCTGATGAGTTCGCTGTTCTGAGGAAGGACTGCACCATCTTCTACATTGTCATGTTGACCAATGTCTTCAGCAGCGAGTGGATCAGCTGCTGGAAAGTCTTCAGATTCATGAGCCTCTGTGGAAGCAGGCTC
The DNA here is from genome assembly GCF_018294505.1 of Triticum aestivum. Classification (NCBI taxonomy): domain Eukaryota; kingdom Viridiplantae; phylum Streptophyta; class Magnoliopsida; order Poales; family Poaceae; genus Triticum; species Triticum aestivum. The sequence continues at coordinate 42,218,042 of NC_057794.1, read as the reverse complement.
ATGGATGGTCAGTTGGCGTTCAGCTTCAGGACAAACCATAGAAATGGGTTCAACTATCAAGGGCTCTGTGGAAGTAGCCCGATCTTTCTTGGTCTTCCTCTTCTTCTTGGAGGGGGCAGTTGGAGAGGCTTCAGAATGTTTCCTCTTCCTAGCTTCAGCCTCAACAGTCCTTGTCTTCTTGAGCTCTGAAGCTGTTGACCGGCTTTTTGGCTTCGAGCCAGTCATTTTAGTTGGGAAGACAATAGGAACTGCTTCCTGCCTTGGTTCGTCAGGTTCAGTCGTAGCAGGCTTCTTCATCTTCTTTGCGGCCATCCTGGAGTCGATGCCAGGACGCCCAAGGGCCTTGCGCTTCTTAGCCTCATTGTAGGCTTGCACACATCTGTCAGCCAGAGCCTTCATGCGCTCAAGTGAACCCTGAGCTTCTGCACGTTTCTTTACAAAGGCTTCCTTGAGCTTGTGCATCATACTCTTGAAGTTCTTCACTTCCTGCACGCTGAGCTTGGCCATATGCTTCTTGAACTGAGCCTTTTCATAGTCAATCTTTTGCTTCAGTTCAACAATGCGCTGGGCAATAGCGAGTTCTGAAGCAATGGCGCCTTGGAAGGCGACACTGAGGCCAATTGGTAGCTGTAGATCTTCAAAGCTGATGTTTGGCGTGTCAAACCACTCGTCAATCAAGTTGTGGATGATGGTCACATCAAAGAGAGGCAGATCATTGAAGATTTCTACTTCTTCTTTGCTTTTGATGAGTTGCTCAAGAGCGTCATCTGCTAGATCTTCATCACTTGACAGATCAATGTCGTCATTGCGCAGAATGGCAGCAGCAGTTAGCTCTTGTCCGGTGTGAGGCAGAGGCATCTTGACTTTCTGGGGCTTGGAGATGCGAGATAATTCTTCGGACTGCACACTGTCTTCAGGAGGTGCAGTTGCCAATGGCTTCGCCCTTGAGATTTTTGGTGAGGGGGCAGGCTTTGAAGCTTTAGGCTTCTTCATCTTCTTTGTCTTCGGCGCTGCAGGAGCTTCTTCTGATTCAGCGTCAGCTGCAGGCTCATTCACTACAGTCCCTTGAACTAAGATGCGGGTGATGAGGCCTTCAAGGTTGTTGAAAGGACCGATGACATTGGGTTCTGCATCTCATGTGCCATCTGCCCTTGGTGCTGAGGGACCAGGGTTGAAGTCTAACCCCAAAGTCTTCTTGTTCTGCTTCGCTGAGTTCTGGGCAAACTGGAAGTTGCGCTTGAACAGATTGTCGTCACGACACCATAGTAGTGACGATGGGTGTGCATCAGCTGGTTGTGGCCCACGGACCATGCAGGGATAGAAGCCTTGAGCAATGGCTTCATCTCTGGACCTGGGTAGAAGATTCTTGTATTGGATGTCTCCCCACGGTCTCTTGATGGCATTTTTCTCAGCATATTCTTGGGTTACAAATCGGTATTTGAACCATTGTTCTGCCCAATATCTTCCAATCCATTGGATTCGGGTCTTGCGCTGATTGTAATCCTCTTCAGGATCTGTCTTGTACAGTTCTGAGAGTTCATCTGGCAGATCTCTGGATGTTTCTCCACGACGCTTTCTGCCACCCTTCCTTGCCGCTTTCTCTGAAGCCATAAAATTTAACTTGAAAGGCTTCAACACGTTCAAAGGCTTCAAAGGTTTTCGCTTGCTGGATCAACAGGAACTGGCTTCGGGAGAATTAATGTGATGCTGTAAGAATTCTGCAAATGAATGCAGACTATGAGAACCAAAGGATTCTCCCACGAACATGTACCTGTGACAGCATTAAGGTGCGAGGGAAGGGGAAGAGGTCATATGCATTCTCAGAAGATTTTGAAGATAAATCAGTTGAGAAGACATTGACCTCATTTTGCGAAGACATTCACTCATAGATAAGGAATTGGTTCCAGATTTGTATGAATCCACAGATCAGTACAAGTGAGGAATCTAACTACTTTGTGAAGCATAAGTGAATATACTAGGCATGTTATGAGATGCAGTATGAGAGAGATCTAACTTGTGTGAACAGAAACTGCTTGTGGTAGAAAGTGACAAATCCATAGGATCAACAGTGCTGTAAAAAGGAAGTTTTATTTACCACACTAAGAACTGCTAGACGAAGTGGAAGATGAGGTCGAGCAGTTCGATCTTCCGTGCCCTAACTTGGCGACGGAGGACACCTACGGCGACGGCGGAAAGGACGATGTCCGCGGTCGGCGTGAAGACGGCGTCGGAGAGGTTGCGGCAGCGAAGCGCTTCGTCGCCGGCGTCGTCGAGGGCTAGTGGTGGCGCTAGGGTTCGTGCGAGAGTGGAAGAAGAGATAATGACCGCTGTGAAGTGTGTATTTATAGGTACATGGGCGGCACTGCGCTATTACACAGGTGCCCCTGGCGATTCGCATCTGAGGAACACGTGGCCATTATGCGGAATTTTGGGGTTTCTTCCACGTCCCATGCACGACTTGATTGTCGGGTGGTCGTTCCTACTTCTCCGGGTTTCATGTGGAGGAATGAGCATTGAAAACGGACTTAATGGTTGTCTCTGTATCTTTTGCTGACAAGGACGCAGAGAAGACATTCGACAGTTTCAATAGAATGCATATGATTTGGAGAGATAGAATTTGAGATAGAAAGCATAGAGAGGTTAGGGTCCGATCACATTCACTTAGTTCAAAAGATTCAACAATGAAGACATAGCTATAAGTGAATGCTGTAGAGGACAGAACACTAATATATATATATAATCAACATAGTGAAGATAATCATGAAGATATGTTGAGATCGAAGCCAAACCAAATGTGAAGAAATTGCAAGATAACGCCATGAGTGAAACACTTCAAAATAGAACATTTGGTGGTGGCGTTACCCACCGTATAGGAAGTATTAGACCCAGACACGGCGCACAATTATCGTGGCGCTCCGAAGTCAAATTCCACATTAATGTATTCACACTTAGAATGTATGTCTTCATTGATTGAAGATATACTTTACTTCGTGTGTTGCACATCTAAGTCATCAATATGCATAAGGGTTAGGATGTGTGCCTGATCACAGGACATTTGAGGATTCCAGGATATTTAGCTCACACCGTAACTTGCAAAATCTCTTCTCATCCAAGGGCTTGGTGAAGATATCTGCCAATTGCTCTTCAGTATTGACGTGTATGATATCAATATCTTCCTTCACAACATGATCTCTGAGAAAGTGATGAAGAATTTCAATGTGCTTTGTCTTCGAGTGCTGAATTGGGTTGTTGGCAATCTTGATAGCGCTTTCGTTGTCGCAGTAAAGTGGCACTTGCTTCAAATGAATGCCATAGTCCTTGAGTGTTTGCTTCATCCACAGAAGCTGAGCGCAGCAAGATCCAGCAGCAATGTATTCAGATTCAGCAGTGGACAGAGATACACAGTTCTGCTTCTTTGAAGACCAACATACAAGTGATCGTCCCAGAAAGTGACATGTGCCTGATGTAGACTTGCGATCAACTTTGTCACCAGCATAATCAGCATCCGAGAATCCAACCAGATCAAACTCTGAGCCCTTTGGATACCATAATCCTAGAGTTGGGGTGTGAGCCAAATATCGAAGAATTCGCTTCACAGCTAAGTGATGCGACTCCTTTGGTGCCGCTTGAAATCGAGCACACATGCAAACACTAAGCATAATATCTGGCCTAGATGCACATAGATAAAGTAAAGAACCAATCATGGAGCGGTATACCTTTTGATCGAACTCTTTACCATTGTTGTCGGGACCCAGATGATGTTTGGCTGGCATTGGTGTTGTGAAGCCTTTGCAGTCTTGCATACCGAACTTCTTCAGGAAATCTTTGAGATACTTCTCTTGAGCTATGAAGATGCCATTGCGTTGTTGTCGTATTTGAAGACCGAGGAAGAACTTCAGCTCTCCCATCATGGACATCTGATATTGCTCTTGCATCATATATCCAAACTCTTCACTGTACTTCTAATTGGTGCAGCCGAAGATAATGTCATCCACATATATTTGCCACACAAACAGTTCACCATCATATGTCTTCGTGAACAGAGTGGGGTCTAGGGAACCAGGTATGAAGCCTTTGCTCTTCAGGAAGTATTTGAGTGTGTCATACCAGGCCCGAGGGGCTTGTTTGAGGCCATACAGTGCCTTGTTGAGCTTGTATACCATGTCAGGATGTTTTGGAACTTCAAAGCCAGGCGGTTGTGCAACATACACTTCTTCTTCAACCTTGCCATTGAGAAAAGCACTCTTCACATCCATTTGATATAGAAGTATGTTGTGATGATTTGCATAGACCAGCAGTATGCGTATGGCTTCAAGTCTAGCCACAGGAGCAAATGTTTCATCGAAGTCAATGCCTTCCACTTGAGTATATCCTTGAGCAACGAGACGAGCTTTGTTTCTGACAACTTGACCATGCTCATATTGCTTGTTGCAGTATATCCATTTGGTGCCTATTATGTTGTGCTTCCGTGGATCAGGACGCTTAACTAGTTCCCATACATTATTCATCTCAAACTGTTGAAGCTCTTCTTGCATAGCTTGAATCCATTCAGGTTCCATGAAGGCTTCTTCAACTTTCTTAGGTTCTGTTATTGAGACGAATGCGAAGTGCCCACAGAAATTTGCTAGCTGAGTTACCCTTGAACAAGTGAGTGGACCGGGTGCATTGATGCTATCAATTATTCTTTCAATCTGCACTTCATTGGCAACGCGAGGATGTACAGGGCGAAGACTTTGTTCTTGCTGATCATTGTCGTTGTTAGAAGGAATGTCTTCAGGCTGAGCATTGTCTTCATGTTGATCAGGTGCTGAGATGATAAGTTCTTCTTCAGGATGAGCTTCAGAAGGTATAATTTCTCCAGTTCCCATTAGCTTGATTGATTCACTGGATGGAACTTCATCTAGCACATTTGGCAGTTGCTCTCTTTGTGAACCATTGGTCTCATCGAACCGCACATCCACTGTTTCAACCACTTTGTAATGAAAGAGATTGAACACTCTGTAGGAGTGCGAATCCTTTCCATATCCAAGCATAAAACCCTCATATGCTTTTGGTGCAAACTTTGAGGTGTGATGTGGGTCCTTGATCCAGCACCTTGCACCAAATACTCTGAAGTAACTGGCATTTGGCTTCTTGCCAGTAAGGAGCTCATAAGATGTCTTGTTCAGAAGCTTGTGAAGATAAACACGATTGATTGTATGGCATGCAGTATCAATGGCTTCAGGCCAGAATTTTCTTGGGGTCTTGTATTCATCTAGCATCGTTCTGGCCATCTCAATGAGTGTTCTGTTCTTGCGTTCGACGACGCCATTCTGCTGTGGTGTGTACGGGGCTGAGAATTCATGTGTGATGCCCAAGGTATCAAGATATCAAGGCCAGTGTTCTTGAATTCAGTGCCATTGTCACTTCTGATGTGCTTTATCTTGGCGCCATAATTGTTCATAGCTCAATTGGCGAAGCGTCTGAAGACATCCTGCACTTCAGTCTTGTAAAGGATTATGTGCACCCAAGTGTATCTAGAGTAATCATCAACAATAACGAAGCCATAGAGGCATGCAGTAGTAGTAAGAGTTGAGTAATGAGTGGGACCGAAAAGATCCATGTGAAGCAGTTCGAAGGGTCGAGTAGTGGTCATGATTGTCTTCGAAGGATGTTTGGCCCTCGTCATATTCCCTGCTTCACAGGCACCACATAAGTGGTCTTTCTTGAACTTGACGCCCTCGATGCCTATGACATGCTTCTTCTTCGCAAGGGTGCGGAGGTTCCTCATGCCAGCATGCCCAAGCCTCTGATGCCAGAGCCAGCATTCTGAAGCTTTTGCTAGAAGACATACGGCAAGCTGTGGTCCTGCTGAGAAATCTACTACGTACAGATCATCTTTTCGATACCCTTCAAACACTAGAGACTTGTCAGATTCCATTAGTACAAGGCAACGTTATTTTCCAAATATTACGATCATGTTCAAATCGCAAAGCATTGAGACAGACATTAAGTTGAAGCCAAGGGATTCAACAAGCATGACTTTGTCCATGTGTTGATCCCTTGAGATTGCAACTCTACCTAGACCCAATACCTTACTTTTACCATTGTCAGCAAATGTGATGTGGCTCTTGTCGGATGGACGTAAGGTTGAGTCCATAAGAAGACTTCTTTTGCCAGTCATGTGATTTGTACACCCACTATCAATAATCCATTCTGAAGACGCTGGTGTCATACCCTACAGTGCAGTTAGGGGGATAGGCTTCACCAAGAGCATTGTGAAGCAAAAACATTTGACGAACCAATGGGTTATGAAAGCTTAGATCCAGATTAGGACTAATAGGGAGAGTAGCAAGCGATTCAGGAACGAAGTACATAGTAAGACCATTGGGGCATTTGATCTTGCGCCCTACAAGATGTTTAAGGTCCCCAGCAATGGCGTCAAACGATTTTGGTTTTCTGCTGGAGACCTTTCCCTGCAAAAGAGAGTTAAGCTTTCTTAGCCACCCACATCTTCAAGGGTGGCTGAGAAGCAATAAGTCTAAGTGCAGCATCTGAGAATTTTGGCTTTGGAGCCCTAGCAAACAGTCTTGCAGGCGGACAATAGTACTCATAAGAATAAGTAGAATAGTTCTTGGTCTTATGAACATGGCGGTTTGATGAACCGCTCTCATATTCATATGCCTGAGTATGGTTTCCCTGCAAAACATTTGCGTTAGTGTGACTCAGGTGAGTCCTCTATCTGTATGAAGCCTTTGGACCGTATGAAGACTTTGGTCTGAGGTTTGTCTTCTTCACGTGAGGTGTCATGATGACATTCACAGGAAGATTCTCCAGACACCTTTTCGGAACCCAGATCTTCTTCATAGGCGGTCCATTCCTGCAGTTAGTACCAATGTACCTGGCAAACACTTCACCATTCTGATTCTTAAACAGTATATAGTTTGCATCAAAGGATTCATCAATGATAATGGGGTTAGCACAGGTGAAGCCAGATAGATTGGATGGGTCTGCTGAAGGTTCCTTTGCAGCAACCACATGGTTTTGGGGTACTGCTCAGGTTTCCAGTAAGAGCCATCAGCATTCATTTTCCTTACGAACCCAACACCCTCTTTCCTCGGGTTTCGGTTCAGAGTCTGCTTTTTGAGGACATCACATAGTGTCTGATGCCCTTTAAGACTTTTGTACATCCCTGTTTCAAGCAATGTCTTCAACCTAGCATTCTCATCAGCAATAGCAGTGGTATCCTCAGCAGAGGGGTTAGTTACCACATCAACAGTTGAAGATATTGCAACAGTAGTAGCAGTATAACTTTCAGCAACAGAAGTAGCATTATCATGCTCAATGCATTTAAGACATGGTGGTTAAAATCCTTCCTGAGCGAGACTGATCTAATTGGAGTGAAGTGACTCGTTTTCCTTTTGAAGATCTTCATGAACCGCTCTCAATTTCTCAAGATCTTGCTTCCTTTGAAGATAATCATAGGAAAGCTTTTCATGAGTTGTTGAGAGAGTTTCATGACGACTTTCAAGTTCCTGATACTTAACGTGAAGATTTTTTATGTCTTCAATTAAGGATTCAGATCGAGTCATTTCAGCACCTAACAGATCATCGCTTCTGTCTAATAGTTTTTGAATATGTTCCATAGCTTTCTCCTGTTCAGTTGCAATTTTAGCAAGTGTTTTGTAGCTGGGTTTTGAGTCACAATTAGAGTCATCGTCACTAGATGTTTGATAGTGAGTAGTGCGTGTGTTTACCTTGGCACTGCGAGCCATGAAGCAATAGGTAGAAGCGGAGTAGTCCTTGTCATTTGCATCGGTGTCGGTGACGAGGTCATTGTCTTCAGCATTGAAGATGGACTTGGCAACGTATGTTGTAGCCAGACTTGCGACGCCTAAATCGGACTCCTCCTCAGACTCCACCTCCGCCTCCTTAGAAGCGGACTCCTCCTCCGAGTCCATTTCCTTGCCAACAAACGCACGTGCCTTGCCAGATGAGCTCTTCTTGTGTGATGAAGACTTTGAGGAAGACTTGGACGAAGACTTTGAGTATTTCTTCTTCTTCTTGTCGTCAGAGTCATATTCCTTGCTCTTCTTCTTCTTTTTGTTCTCATTGTCCCACTGTGGACACTCAGAGATGAAGTGGCCAGGTTTCTTGCACTTGTGACATGTTTTCTTCTTGTAGTCGTGAGCAGAAGCTTCATCATTCCTTGAGCTTGATCGGGAAGACTTTCTGAAGCCTTTCTTCTTGGTGAATTTTTGGAACTTCTTCACAAGCATAGCAAGTTCTCTTCCAATGTCTTCAGGATCATCAGAACTGCTGTCAGATTCTTCTTCACATGAGGAGACAGCTTTTGCCTTCAAGGCACGAGTTCACCCATAGTTTGGACCGTAGATATCTCTTTTCTCAGAAAGCTGAAACTCATGTGTGTTAAGCCTCTCAAGTATGTCAGATGGATCAAGTGTCTTGAAATCAGGACGTTCTTGAATCATCAGGGCTAGGATGTCAAACGAACTATCAAGTGATCTCAGTTGTGTCTTGATGACTTCATGTTTGGTGATCTCAGTAGCGCCGAGGGCTTGAAGCTCATTTGTGATGTCAGTGAGTCGGTCAAAAGTGTGCTGGACATTCTCATAGTCATTTCGCTTGAAGCGGTTGAAGAGGTTGTGAAGGACACTGATTCTCTGATCTCTCTGGGTTGAGATGCCTTCATTGACCTTGGAGAGCCAGTCCCAGACCAGCTTAGATGTCTTTAAAGCACTCACATGGCCATACTGTCCTTTGGTCAGGTGACCACAGATGATATTCTTGGCAGTAGAGTCTAGTTGAACAAATTTCTTGACGTTAGTAGCAGTGACACCTTCTCCAGCCTTGGGAACGCCGTTTTCGACGACATACCATAGGTCGACATCAATGGCTTCAAGATGCATGCGCATCTTATTCTTCCAGTAGGGATATTCAGTTCCATCGAAGACGGGGCACGCAGCAGAGACTTTAATTATCCCTGCAGTCGACATAGCTAAAACTCCAGGTGGTTAAACCGAATCACACAGAACAAGGGAGCACCTTGCTCTGATACCAATTGAAAGTGCGTTATATCGACTAGAGTGGGGGTGAATAGGCGATTTTTATGAAAGTCTTCAAAATGTGGAAGTTATGAAGACAAACGATAGAAATAAACCTATTACCATACAGCGGAAGGTAGACTACACTAGACAAGCCATAGTCAAGTATTCAATGAAGTGAAAGCACAATGACTTAATAGCAGCAATGTGGTAAGGATCGGGTAGGAAGATATTATGAAGCCATACAGAGCATGCAGTCACTCAGTGAAGACAAAAGATAGTGCAAACATACAATGACTTCACAAGGAGCAACAGTAAGTAAAGGGAAGGGAAGATGAAACCAGTGACTCGTTGAAGACAATGATTTGTTGGACCAGTTCCAGTTGTTGTGACAACTGTACGTCTGGTTGGGGCGGCTAGGTATTTAAACCTTAGGACACACAGTCCCGGACACCCAGTCCTGAACACGCAGCTCAGGACACCCAGTCATCACTGTATTCCCCTTGAGCTAAGGTCACACAGACCTCGCCCAATCACTCTGGTAAGTCTTCAAGGTAGACTCCCAAACCTTCACAGACTTCGTTCACCGGCAATCCACAATGTCTCTTGGATGCTCAGAACGCAACGCCTAACCGGCTGGAGGATGCACAGTCCTCAAGTGTAATAAGTCTTCAGATCACACAGACAAGAAGACTTAAGTGATGCCCAAATCTCTCTAGCTCTGGGTGGTTAGGGCTTTATCCTCGCAAGGAATTCTCTCTCAAAGGCTTCGAGGTGGGTTGCTCTCAAACGACAAAAGCCGTACTCTCAATCTGAGCAGCCAACCGTTTATGGTTGTGGGGGGTGGGCTATTTATAGCCACTTGGCAACCCAACCTGATTTGTCCGAAATGACCCTGGGTCACTAAGGAACTGACACGTGTTCCAACGGTCAGATTTCAAACTCACACGGCACCTTTACTTGGGCTACAAGCAAAGCTGACTTGTCCGACTCTGGACAAGATTCGCTCTCATAGTCTTCACTCGAAGACATAGGTTTTTGGTTAGGCATCACTTCAGTCAGTCTGACTGGTTCTCTTGGACCCCACTTAACAGTACGGTGGTTCCTATGACTCAACACAAAAGAAAAAGAACTACGAAAGATCTAAGTCTTCGAGCTCCATAGGCTTCATGTGGTGTCTTCTCTTGTCATAGTCTTCAATGTGAATATCTTCATATACCACCTTTGACTTCAATGTCTTCATACATTTTTAGGGGTCATCTCTGGTAGGAAAACCGAATCAATGAGGGACTTCTACCTGTGTTATCCTGCAATTCTCACAAGCACATTAGTCCCTCAACTAGGTTTGTCGTCAATACTCCAAAACCAACTAGGGGTGGCACTAGATGCACTTACAAAGGGGGAGTTTTGTTTGCAATTATTTTGATTTAGTTTGCATAAAGCATGGGACTGGGCATCCCGGTGACCAGCCATTTATCTCGTGAGTGAGGAGCGGAGTCCACTCCTCTTGAGAATAACCCACCTAACATGGAAGATACAGGCAGCCCTAGTTGATACATGAGCTATTCGAGCATACAAAATAGGATATTTATTTGAAGGTTTAGAGTTTGGCACATACAAATTTACTTGGAACGGCAGGTAGATACCATATATAGGTAGGTATAGTGGACTCATGTGGAATAACTTTGGGGTTTAAGGAGTTTGGATGCACAAGCAGTATTCCCGCTTAGTACAGGTGAAGGCTAGAAAAAGACTAGCAAGCGACCAGCTAGAGAGCGACAACAGTCATGAACATGCATTAAAATTAATCAACATCGAATGCAAGCATGAGTAGGGTATAATCCACCATGAACATAAATATCGTGAAGGCTATGTTGATTTTGTTTCAACTACATGCGTGAACATGCGCCAAGTCAAGTCACTTAAATCATTCAGAGGAGGATACCACCCTATCATACCACATCATAACCATTTTAATAGCATGTTGGCACGCAAGGTAAACCATTATAACTCATAGCTAATCAAGCATGGCACAAGAAACTATGATCTCTAGTTGTCATTGCAAACATGTTTATTCATAATAGGCTGAATCAGGAACGATGAACTAATCATATTTACAAAAACAAAAGAGGTTGAGTTCATACTAGCTTTTCTCATCTCGGCCAGTCCATCATATAACATCATAATTGCCTTTCACTTGCACGATCGAATGATGTGAATAATAATAGTAGTGCACGTGCATTGGACTAAGCTGGAATCTGCAGGCATTCAATAAACAGGAGAAGACAAGGAAATATGGGCTCTTTTCTCAGATCAACAATGATGCATATAAGAGCCACTTCAGCAATTTAATTATGGTCTTCTCCTATCGACCCCCAAAGAAAAGAAAAAGAAATAAAACTATTTACACGGGAAAGCTCCCAACAAGCAAAAGAAGAACAGGAAATGTTTTGGGGTTTTCTTTTTAATTACTACTACAAGCATGGAAGGTAAATTAACTAAAAGCTACAACTAATTTTTTTTGTTTTTCTTAAGGTTTATTAAACACACAAGAAGAAAGCATAAAAAGGAAAATAAACTAGCATGGATGATACAATGAAAAAGTATGAGCACCGACATCTAGCAATGAGTGTGTGAACATAAATGTAATGTCAGTGGGAAATACGTACTCCCCCAAGCTTAGGCTTTTGGCCTAAGTTGGTCTATGGCCACGGCTGGCCTGGCGGATATCCATAATAGTAGTTGGGGTTGTACTGAGAAGAAGAAGAGGAAGACTCCGATTGCCACTGGCTGACAATCATCTCCGGATCCCACTGGTAATTAGACTGTCGTGAAGGATCAACTTGTGGTTCCGGCTCTGGCTCCACGGCTGGTGCAGGGTTCCGGTAGGCGTGAATAGCCTTCAACGGAACAAGGTACGTGCCTACAGACAAATCAAACAAAGAAGGAGCAGGCAGGGTAATAGTCTCAGGATGATGTTTCTTCAAGAACAATTGATATTTAAGTTCTCCTTCCCTATTCTTAACAATAAAATCATGTGCCACCATACTTTTATAATCTAGATAAACACGAGGCAGCACTTTTTCTTCCTTCTCAGAATGCCTTATAAGTATGTTAAAATGTGCAGCTAGGCGTGAGGCATAGATGCCTCCAAAGATGGGGCCCTTTGTATGGTTCAGACTTAACCGTTTGGCAATAATGCCGCCCATACTAACAGAGTTATCACCATATAAACCGTGGAGCAAAATAATAATATCAGGGATACTAAGGTTTCCACAGTTTCCACGACCAATTAAGCAACGACTAGCAAATAATGCAAAATAACGTAAAACAGGAAAATGTTTGTATTTATTTTATCTAATATAAATAACAGAAAGTAAAAGTGGGGTACAGAAGGTTGTGCCTTCTAGTTTCATCCATCTCATGATCATCAAAAGGAATCCACTAACAAGGTTGATCAAGTCTTGTTAACGAACTCATTCCGGATAACATGGAAGTGGAGAAATTTCGAATACCACTATGTTACCTCAACGGGGATATGCACATCCCCAATAATAAGAATATCATATTTCTTCTTGGCAGTAGGAAGAGGAAATTCAAAACCTCCAAATATAGTCGATGGCATTTTTCCAATAGAGTTGATAACATGCACTTGAGGTTGTTTCCTCGGAAAGTGTACCGTATGCTCATTGCCATTAACATGAAAAGTGACATTGCATTTAGTGCAATCAATAACAGCCCCTGCAGTATTCAAAAAGGGTCTTCCAAGAATAATGGACATACTATCGTCCTCGGGAATATCAAGAATAACAAAGTCCGTTAATATAGTAACATTTGCAACTACAACAAGCACATCCTCATAAATACCGACAGGTATAGCAGTTGATTTATCAGCCATTTGCAAAGATATTTCAGTAGGTGTCAACTTATTCAAATCAAGTCTACGATATAAAGAGAGAGGCATAACACTAACACCGGCTCCAAGATCACATAAAGTAGTTTAAACATAGTTTCTTTTAATGGAGCATGGTATAGTTGGTAAACCGGGATCTCCAAGTTTCTTTGGTATTCCACCCTTAAAAGTATAATTAGCAAGCATGGTGGAAATTTCAGCTTCCGGTATCTTTCTTTTATTTGTAATAATATCTTTCATATAATTAGCATAAGGATTGGTTTTGAGCATATCAGTTAATCGCATACGCAAAAAGATAGGTCTAATCATTTTAGCAAAGCGCTCAAAATCCTCATCATCCTTTTTCTTGGATGGTTTGGGAGGAAAAGGCATGGGTTTCTGAACCCAAGGCTCTCTTTCTTTACCATGTTTCCTATCAACAAAGTCTTTCTTATCATAATGTTGATTCTTTGATTGTGGGTTATCAAGATCAATAGCAGGTTCAATTTCTATATCATTGTCATTACTAGGTTGAGCATCATCATGAACATTATCATTAACATTACCACTAGTTTCAGGTTCATTACCATATTGTGTTTCAGCATCAGAAATCGAAATATCATTTGGATTCTCAGGTGTTTCAACAATAGGATCACTAGAAGCATGCAAAGTCTTGTCATTTTTCTTTTTCTTCTTTTTAGAAGGACTAGGTGCATCTATATTATTTCTCTGAGAATCTTGCTCAATTCTCTTAGGATGGCCTTTAGGATACAAAGGTTCCTGAGTCATTCTACCAGTTCTAGTAGCCACTCTAACAGCATAATCATTATCTTTACTATTCAATTCATTGAGCAAATCATTTTGAGCTTTAAGTACTTGTTCTACTTGAGTGGTAACCATAGAAGCATGTTTACTAATAAGTTTAAGTTCACTTTTGACATTAGCCATATAATCACCCAAGTGTTCAAGCATATTTGAATTGTATTTCAATTGCCTACCAAAATAAGCATTAAAGTATTCTTGCTTAGCCATAAATTTATCAAACTCATCTAAGCATGGGCTAGCAAATTTAGTAAATGGGGTTTTAGCTTTATCATATCTATAGAGAGAATTTACCTTTACTACCTGTGTCGGGTTATCAAGACCATGAGTTTCTTCAATAGGTAAAGGATTAAGATTATATGTTTCTTCAACAGACGGTAAATTAAGTCCATGTATTTCTTCAATAGGAGGTAAATTCTTAACATCTTCAGCTTTAATACCTTTTTCTTTCATAGATTTCTTTGCCTCTTGCATATCTTCAGGACTGAGAAATAGAATACCCCTCTTCTTCGGAGTTGGTTTAGGAATAGGCTCAGGAATTGGCTCTGGAGGTGTCCAATTATTTTCATTTGTCAACATATTATTCAATAGAATTTCAGCTTCATCCGGTGTTCTTTCCCTGAAAACAGAACCAGCACAACTATCCAGGTAATCTCTGGAGGCATCGGTTAGTCCATTATAAAAGATATCAAGTATTTCATTTTTCTTAAGAGGATGATCAGGCAAAGCATTAAGTAATTGGAGAAGCCTCCCCCAAGCTTGTGGGAGACTCTCTTCTTCAATTTGCACAAAATTATATATATATCCCTTAAAGCAGCTTGTTTCTTATGAGCAGGGAAATATTTAGCAAAGAAGTAATAAATCATATCCTGGGGACTACGCACACAACCAGGATCAAGAGAATTAAACCATATCTTAGCATCACCCTTTAATGAGAAGGGAAATATTTTAAGGATATAAAAGTAGCGAGTTCTCTCATCTTTAGTGAACAGGGTGGCTATATCATTCAATTTAGTAAGATGTGCCACAACAGTTTCAGATTCATAACCATGAAAAGGATCAGATTCAACCAAAGTAATTATATCAGGATCAACAGAGAATTCATAATCCTTATCAGTAACAAAGATAGGTGAAGTAGCAAAAGCAGGGTCAGGTTTGATTCTAGCATTTAGAGATTGCTTACTCCATTTAGGTAATAATCTTTTGAGTTCAGTTCTATTTTGGCACGCTAAAATAGCTAAAGAAGCTTCTTGATTAAATACATAACCCTTAGGAACAACAAGTGATTCTTCATCATCACTTTCATCAGTATCATCAGATTCAATATTTTCAATCTCTCTAGCCCTAGCAAGTTGTTCATCAAGAAAATCACTAAGTGGCATAGTAGTATCAGGCATAGAGGTAGTTTCATCATAAGTATCATGCATAGCAGAAGTGGCATCATCAATAACATGCCACATATTAGAACGAATACCGGAAGAAGGTGTAGGTGTCGCAAGCTTACTCATAACAGGAGGTGAATCAAGTGCAGAGCTAGATGGCAGTTCCTTAACTCCCCTCGTAGTTGAGGGATAGATCTTGGTTTTTGGATCTCTCAAGTTCTTCATAATGATAAGCAGATATATATATCCCAAGTGACTCAAAGAATAGAGCTATGCTCCCCGGCAACGGCGCCAGAAAATAGTCTTGATAACCCACAAGTATAGGGGATCGCAACAGTTTTTGAGGGTAGAGTATTCAACCCAAATTTATTGATTCGACACAAGGGGAGCAAAAGAAAATTCTCAAGTATTAGCAGCTGAGTTGTCAATTCAACCATACTTGGAAACTTAATATCTGCAGCAAAGTGTTTAGTAGCAAAGTAATATGATAGTAGTGATAACGGTAGCAAAAGGTAACAATAGTAAAAGTAATGTTTTTGGTATTTGTAGTGATGATAGCAATAGCCACGGAAAAGTAAATAAGCGGAGAACAATATATGGAAAGCTCGTAGGCAATGGATCAGTGATGGAGAATTATGCCGGATGCGGTTCATCATGTAACAGTCATAACCTAGGGTGACACAGAACTAGCTCCAGTTCATTGATATAATGTAGGCATGTATTCCGAATATAGTCATATGTGCTTATGGAAAAGAACTTGCATGACATCTTTTGTCCTACCCTCCCGTGGTAGCGGGGTCCTTACGGAAACTAAGGGATATTAAGGCCTCCTATTAATAGAGAACCGGAACAAAGCATTAACGCATATTGAATACATGAACTCCTCAAACTACGGTCATCACCAGTAAGTATCCCGATTATTGTCACATCGGGGTTAACGGATCATAACACATAATAGGTGACTATAGACTTGCAAGATAGGATCAAGAACACTCACATATTGATGAAAACATAATAGGTTCAGATCTGAAATCATGGCACTCGGGCCCTAGTGACAAGCATTAAGCATAGCAAAGTCATAGCAACAACAATCTCATAACATAGTGGATACTAGGGATCAAACCCTAACAAAACTAACTCAATTACATGATAGATCCCATCCAACCCATCACCGTCCAGCAAGCCTACGATGGAATTACTCATGCACGGCGGTGAGCATCATAAAATTGGTGATGGAGGATGGTTGATGATGACGATGGCAATGGATTCCCCTCTCCGGAGCCCCGAATGGACTCCAGATCAGCCCTCCTGAGAGGTTTTAGGGCTTGGCGGCGGCTCCATATCGTAAAACGCGATGATTTCTTCTCTCTGGTTTTTTCTCCCCGAAACTCAATATATGGAGGTGGAGTTGGGGTCGGAGAGGCAACAGGGGGCCCATGAGGTAGGGGGCGCGCCCCCGACCCTCGTGGAGAGACAGTGGGCCCCCTGGCCTTCATCTTTGATAGGTATTTTTCTTATTTTCTAAAAAGTGGCTCCGTGAAGTTTCAGGTCATTCCAAGAACGTTTGCTCCTGCACATAAATAACACCATGGTAATTCTGCTGAAAACAGCGTCAGTCCGGGTTAGTTCCATTCAAAGCATGCAAGTTAGAGTCCAAAACAAGGGCAGAAGTGTTTGGAAAAGTAGATACAACGGAAACGTATCACGGTACGAGTGGTGGTGCCCTGAGGCTTTACACCTTCGACGTCACCCCCCCCCCCTAGTCTGTTTATCTAAATTCAAATTCAATTCAATTCCAGAGAGATTCAAACATTTATAACTCTTTAACCATAAGTCCAGATGAATTGATTCTTTTTGCATTATGTTCTTTGCAAAGAAATCTAGGAGCTCACCAAAAATGAGATTTTTCTGAGCTGTCTAGAATTTCTGGTGATTTTCAGAAGAGTTCTTGATATTTTCTTCTTGTGTTTAAAATTATTTTCAGAGGGTGAGGCTTGTCTTGAGGATCACCAGAAGTCTTGTGAACCTCATATGCACTAAGGCAAGCCACAGCAACATTTTCATGGTGCCATTCCAATATTGATGATTTTCTTACTTGAATGAAATGATAAATCCATGAATTTAAATAACTATTATGTTATTTATATTCTGTTAAGTGTGTGTTAGCATTATGCTTGATTTACAGAACCTTGAAACTAGCTTAGTTGGTAAAGAAGATAAGATCTAATTATGGTAATGATAAAATGATTTGTTATGAGTAATTGCTTAAAGTTATTTTCTTGCATAAATAAAATAGTTAAATTTGTTAGAAAATATCATGTTAAGTGCTTGTTTGGCCATTTTACTTAAGTTACAGAACGTTTGAACCTAACTTGGTTGGCAAAGAGAATAGGATTTGCTTATGGTGATAGTAAAATCTTTGCTATGCATATGAGAAATTAATCGAAGTTATTTTCTTGCATGAGAAAATGATAATACTTGCTGCAAAATATATTGTTAAAGTGAGAGTTACCCTGACCAGGAAAGTAATATAAGTTGTTGATGCTTATGCTTAGTGTGAATATGGTTGACATCAGTCATTTTCGTTAATATGTGATGCATGTGTAGTATTGCATTTCATGGCATGCTATGACACCGGTCATCTTCATTTTAAGTTGAAACTGAATATAACTCAACTTGAATATATCGTTGACTGGGTCATGGTGCTGCTGAATCGAGATTTTCCCAGTGCAACCACATTTTCCTTTGTGGGAAGGCCTTGATTCGGTCCATTGACATGCCTCAGATCGGTGCCTCCAACTAGGGAAGGTTATGGGCATGCTTGCCCTGGCCCGGTAAGCAGGCATAACCTTGTGTGCCCGTTGTTGAGATTATGGTACCGGATCCCCGACTGGGATCGTTTTGGCCACGACGGTGGTTGTTGTGTCTTTGGTAGACACGGGGCCACCCAGGACTAGCCCGTTCGGGATTGGGTCGGAGTGGCCGGGAGAGTGTCATGGCAATGGAATGGTTTTGTCGGAATGCCGTTGGTCCACCCGAGTGGGAGTGCGAGGCCATGGGTTCCGTGGTGTGGGTACAGTGTGCTACCTCTGCAGAGTGTATAATATATCGTTAGCTGAGTCCATGGTCACGGACACCTCGTAGTAGGTCCCACCATGAGTCGACGTTTAATAAACCTGCACACTAAGTTATGAACTTTTCACTGATGATGATTGTAGAAAGGCCATCAAGATGTTCGAGACCCAATATGGGTCGTGGTTGTGATCGTCGTAAGGATCACGAGTTACTCTGGTCAAGGCCACGATGGTGGTTTGGTTGCGATCGCCGTAAGGATCACGAGTTACTATGGTCAAGACCACGATGGTGGTTTGGTTGTGATTGCAGTAAGGATCACGAGTTACTCTGGTCAAGACCACGATGGTGGTTTGGTTGTGATCGCCGTAAGGATCACGAGTTACTCTGGTTAAGACCATGATGGTGGTTTGTTTCTGATCCGAGAACGATCATGGTTGGTAAGTCGGTCCCGAGGGATGTCTATCCCAAGAGCATGAGCAAAGCATGTTGGAACATTATTGCATTATTAATTGGTTAAATATCATGATATTGTTTGTCATTATGATTATGCATGTTGTGAGCTTGCAAGTACATTCAATGTACTGACCTGGCGTGTCATGCCAGATTTCAGGAAAGTCGCGTTGGAAAGGAGCGCTGCTCGAGTCTAGATCGTGTCCACATCAGTGTCCCTGTGCTATGGAGTTTCTGCTATGACGTTGTTCCGCTACCGCGTAGTTGTATGATCGAGGCCCCTTTATGTCCACTAAATAATGTACATATTGTTCAGCCGCACCGTGCGTGCTGCTCGGCCTCGACATATGTTGTAATATAAACTCTGATGTGCTAGCATAAATATAGAGGTTGTTTTTCTGTACCAAGATGTTGTGTGTTGCTAGAAGACATGGTCTCTGGGCTGGCAATGCAGGGTAAACTAGTCGCTCTGAGCCGGGGTGCCACAACGCTTGGTATGAGGGCCGCGCTGACTTTAGGCCATGCTAGACTACGACATGTTAAGAGGGACGTTAGATACGAGTTTAAGTTGAGTGCCGGTAGCTATTGTAGCTGGTTGTTGCATTGCATGCACTTGATTTATATTTTTATGCTAACCTGCTAATGGTTGTGAGTGTAGATGGCTCCAGTGCTGTATCCGTGCCAGTTGCAGCTGATGCCGTACACGTCACCGCACCTCCTTCGCAACGTGTGGCGTCAGTTGTACCCCCTCGGAGACGATCCAGTCTATCGTGTGTACCGGGAGCATCTAGCTGATTCCATGTATGAGTATCACACAGTGGTTACTCTGCGCACTAGTTCCGATTCTGGCTCTTACACTCATACTTCACGGAGCGGTTACGCCTCTACCGCTTCTCAGGCTGTCCAGTTTGCTGTATTAGAGGTCCTTGTCGAGCTTCGTTACAACGAGGTCCGAATGCAAAACTACCCAGGTTACTTTTACTACCCTTTTCTGCACGATAATGGTCGTGTCCGTTTCCAGATCATTAACCCGGAGTCTGATAGTGTTGCTAGCCACCTTGCTCGTTATGTCACTGCTAGCTATCTTATGATCCACGAGTTGGCTCGAGAACTGACTCATGCCCATACTGCTTTAGCCGCTGCTTTGATCACTACTAGATCTGCCACTACTCCATCTTCTCTGGGATTTACTCCTTATATTCCAGCCAGTTATAGTTCCCCTGTTTCACCGGTTACTCCCCCGAGTAGCTCAGGCACCTCGACGGTGGACCCTCTTAGTACTCCTGCCGAGTGGGTTTCACTTCTCACTACTCATGTAGCCCCGATGCTTCATCTTACTCCTTCTCCTGAGGGAGAGCCCTCGAGGTAGCGTCATCGTGTTACCTTTAACCCGGAGGTTTTCATTAACCTCGTCAGTTCAGGATCCGAGTCCGCTTCAGGGGAGGACACCGCAGCACCAGCAGAGCAGTAGTACCTCGGAGTATTCGAAGTCGCCCGGATAATGTACGGAGGTAGCCGTACGAGTCATGATGTTTTGTTGCATGTATGAGAGTAGTTGAACTTGTCCTGTTGTTTATCTTTCATGTATGAGTCTATGTATAATTATGTTGGGACTTTATTCGCCATATTTTCTTCGCTCTTTTGCTTTCTTCCGGGATTTGTCGCTGGCTTTTCCCCAAATTTATTCTTGGATGTTTCTCATCTCTATTGCATTGTCTTGCGAAAAATCCACAATAGGATGACGTGGGGAGGTAGCAGTAGCAACGTTCGTGAGGGAACTGTTGTTCGTCGTTCCGCACAACAGGCGGGACATTCGCCCGAGCCGTACGTTCCGCCACCGCCTCCACCGCCAAATCCGCCCTCCACCGAGCAAGTTCTGCGTATGTTTGAGGAAAGAAGGAACAATGATCTACTTGAAATGTTAAGAAGTGTGCAAGCTATGGTTGGACAGAATGGAAATCATAACGGTCATTACTCAAAGCTGTTAGATTTTCAAAGGACCAAGCCACCCAGTTTCAGTCAGATTGTTGACCCATTGGATGCAGACGATTGGTTGCGTACCATTGAGAAAAAGCTTGAGATTGCTCGTACTGAAGAAAATGATAAAGTTCCATTTGCAACTCATTACCTTGAAGGTGCTGCTGCCATATGGTGGGAAAATGCAAAAGCCATGTGGCCTGCTGATGAAGAAATCACCTGGGAAAAATTTAAGGATCAGTTCCGGAAATATCATATCCCTACTGGAGTTATGAAGGTTAAGCAGCGTGAATTCCTCACACTCGTCCAAGGAAATCAGTCTGTGGGGGAATATTTACAAAAATTTAATCATCTGGCCCGTTACTCCCTTTATGACATGACCACCGAAGAAAGAAAGATTGACAGATTTCTTCGAGGCTTAAATCCGCAACTCCGGTGCACTCTCAGTATGTTTGATTTCCCAGATTTCCAAACTCTGGTAAACAAGGCTTTCATTGCTGAACGGGAGCACAAGCTTATATTAGATAATACGCCTGCCAACAATGACAACAAGCGTAAGTTTGAGCCAAAGAAGGGTGGGCAACCAGTGCAAAAGGCTCGTACCTGGCAGCAGACTCAGGTGGAAAATAAGCCAAATTGGCAACAGAATGTTAACAAGAGCACCACTCAAGTCAGGAATATCGTGACCAACCCCATGCATGAGGAGCGTCAGCGCAATAATTCTTGCTTCAGTTGTGGGCAGAATGGACATTATGCCAAACAGTGCCCCAAGAACAACAAGGCGAATGCCCCACTCAGTCCACAAGTCAACTTTATAGAGTCTTGCCCGACCCAGCAAAACATTAGTGGGCATGTGCATCATCTCTCAGCCGATGAAGCATAAGAGAACCCTGAAGTCGTCATTGGTATGTTTTCTGTAAATGACATACCTGCCATAATTTTATTTGACTCTGGGGATTCCCATTCTTTTATTTCTCGGAGTTTTGCTGCCCAAAACAAATTTCCTTGTACACTTTTGGGCAAAAATATGCTAGTACAAACCCCGGGATCTCTAATCAAGAGCAACCTGGTCTGCCGTGATCTGGAAATCAATATCAATGGAGTCTACTTTCCAACCTCTCTGATAATCATTGAGTCTAAAAAGTTGGATATTATATTGGGTATGAATTGGTTGACCCAATATCAAGTTTGCATAAACTGCGCAACACGAGAAGTCACTTTGACCAGTCCAAATGGGCAGACTACCAAATTCTATGCTCGCAAGAATATACCCAAACAAGAATTGGTTTTCACCGCTGTGGCTGAGTTGGAATTAATTCCTGTTGTCAGCGAGTACCCTTATGTATTTCCAGAAGAACTGCTAGGCATGCCACCAGATCGAGAGCTGGAATTTTCAATAGACCTTGTGCCCGGAACTGCACTGCTATA
Organism: Triticum aestivum; assembly: GCF_018294505.1. Taxonomy (NCBI): domain Eukaryota; kingdom Viridiplantae; phylum Streptophyta; class Magnoliopsida; order Poales; family Poaceae; genus Triticum; species Triticum aestivum. The sequence continues at coordinate 42,195,972 of NC_057794.1, read as the reverse complement.
CAAGAAGTATTACCGGATGCCCTCATCAGAATTAGTGGAGCTAAAGAAACAGCTTGATGAACTGCTCCAGAAAGGATATATTCGTCCCAGCTCTTCACCATGGGGATCACCCGCTATTTTCGTGGACAAAAAGGATGGCAGCCGCCGATGTGCATGGATTACCGCCAGCTGAATGAGGTCACCATCAAAAGTAAATATCCACTGCCAAGGATTGATGATTTGTTTGATCAGCTCAGTGGGGCTAAGGTATTCTCCAAGATCGATTTACGGACCGGATATCATCAGCTCAAAATTAAAAAGGAAGATATTCCTAAGACCGCATTCACTACTCAGCACGGTCTTTATGAATATACAGTGATGTCCTTTGGTCTCACCAATGCCCCTGCTTTCTTCATGCATATGATGAACAAAGTATTCATGGACTTCCTCGACAAATTCGTGGTAGTCTTCATCGATGACATCCTCATTTACTCCAAGGGTGAAGATGAGCACAAGGATCACCTCCGAGTAGTGCTCCAACGACTCCGCGACCATCAGCTTTATGCCAAACTCAGTAAATGTGAGTTTTGGCTCAAGCAAGTTGGGTTTCTTGGACATGTACTATTTGCTGAAGGTATATCCGTGGACCCAAGCAAAGTAAACGATGTGCTCGATTGGTTGCCGCCCACGATAGTGACACAGATCCAGAGTTTTCTCGGATTAGCTGGATATTACCGTTGTTTCATTGAAGGGTTTTCCAAGATTGCTAAACCCATGACAGAGCTGCTCAAAAAGGATAAGAAGTTTGAATGGACGGAGGACTATGAGAAAAGTTTCAATGAGCTAAAGATACAGCTGACAACCGCACCTGTATTGACTCTCCCAGACATTTATCGCAGCTTTGATGTGTATTGTGATGCCTCCAGGCAAGGCCTCGGTTGCGTACTTATGCAAGGCAGCAAGGTAGCAGCATATGCATTGCGACAGCTACGACCCCACGAGGGAAATTATCCTACTCATGACTTGGATTTGGCTGCGGTGGTTCATGCGTTAAAAATTTGGAGGCACTACCTTATTGGAAAAAGGTGCCAAATTTTTAGTGATCACAAAAGTATTAAATACATATTTACTCAGCCAGATTTAAATCTCCGTCAACGAAGATGGCTAGAGTTGGTCAAGGATTATTATCTTGGAATAAATTATCACTCGGGTAAGGCCAACGTGGTTGCCGATGCACTCAGTTGAAAGCACGTCAGCTTAAATGTCATATCGAAATCCTTGCCTCCCAAACTCCAAGAGGAGATCGCTCAGCTCAACCTGGTCATAGTGGATGCTAGCCTCGCTAACATTTTGGAAGTTACCCCCACACTTGAGGAAGAGATCCGCAAGGCCCAGCCAGCTGACATCAAGCTGCAAAAATGTGCCAAGAGCCCGATGGTAGGGCAGACCCCAAATTCTCTAGGCCGTGGACAGATTTGTGTACCCAATCAGCCAGACTTAAAGAAGAAAATCATGTCGGAAGCACACGAATCCTCATATTCCATTCACCTGGGAGGTACAAAAATGTATGAGGACCTTAGTCAAATATTCTGATGGGATGGAATGAAGAAAGACATTGCCTATTTTGTGGCATGTTGCCATATATGCCACAAGGTGAAGGAAGAGCATCAAGCCAGCCGGACTCCTCCAACCGCTGCCGGTTTCGCAATGGAAATGGGATGACATTTGTATGGATTTCATTACGGGATTGCCTAAGACTCAGCGAGGAAATGATGCAATCTGGGTCATAGTGGACACCTTAACCAAGGTTGCTCACTTCATTCCGATCAGCACCAGATATCGAGCAGATCAACTTGCACAGCTGTATGTATCCAGAATCGTCAGTCTGCATGGAGTACCCCGAACCATCACTTCCGACCGAGGTTCCCTGTTTACCTCCACTTTTTGGTCCCGTCTCCACCAAGCCTTGGGGCAGCGCTGAAATATAGTACTGCTTATCATCCTCAGACCGATGGACAGATAGAGCGGGTAAATCAAATACTTGAAGATATGTTGTGAGCATGTGCTTTAGCCCAAGGACCTAAATGGGAAGATTGCTTGCCATATGCCGAGTTTTCTTACAACAACAGCTTCCAGACCAGTCTTAAGATGCCACCGTACGAAGCTCTGTATGGCCGTAAGTGTCGCACTCCTTTAAATTGGTCTCAAACTGGAGATAGCCGTATCTACGGAACAGATCTCATGATGGAAGCTGAGAAACAAGTTAAGGAAATCAGGGACAGACTGCAATTGGCCAAATCTCGACAGAAAAGTTATTATGATGCAAAGCACCGACAAAGCAAGTTTGAACCCGGAGAACACGTATACCTCCGAGTCACTCCTATGAAAGGAGTCAAGAGATTCCAGACCCGTGGAAAGTTGGCACCCAGGTTTATTGGTCCATTCCCGGTTATATCCCGAGTGGGTATTGTTGCCTATCAGTTGGAACTACCCGCTGAATTGGCAGACGTGCATAACGTGTTTCATGTTTCACAATTAAGACGCTGCATATCCCCGCCTGGGAAAAGGACTGCTATGGCTGACGTAGAATTGGCAAATGATTTGACCTATGAAGAGAGACCATTTAGAATTTTGGATCAAATGGAAAGGGTCACTCGTAGTAAAGTAAGAAGATTCTACAAATTTCAGTGGGAGCATCACACAGAGTCAGAATCAACCTGGGAGCGAGAAGAATTCCTAAGGGCTCATTATCCAGAGTGGTTTTCCAAAGCAACCGAACCTCGAGGACGAGATTCATTCTAAGTGGGGGAGGTTTGTGACAGCCTGATTTTTGCCCTCTATTATTTGCCTGATTTTCATTTGGATTTATTTTGAAAGTTGGGGTTTTTTAATCTTTTCATATGGACTTAGACACTTGGGTACCCTTGGCTTTCACCCAAGTGCATCATTCCCCTCTCTAATCATCATTCCCCTTCTGATCCATCTCAAAATAATCTTGGGAATATTTTTCTTAAATGAAAAATATTCATTTTCCTTCTCTAAAACCCTAGCTAGTTCAATGAGCTCCAAAGCAACCCTCATTTTTCTTGCCCACAAAAATCTGAGAAAACTCCCAAATATTCTTTGAACCCTAGGGCACCTTCCTGAGCAAAAACATTTCATCACTTTTTGGAATATTTTTGCTACAGAAAATATTTTCTATTCTGGACAAAAATGGTGGTTTCTACAGCAACTACCATTTTACTTGCTCCCTTGTGCCTGAATTTTCCACTGCATCATCACCTTAGTAGATGATGGCTAGCCTCCAAAGCATAGCCCCCAACTCCCAGCCATTTGACCTCAGTAACATCTCAAAGTTACTGACCAGAAACTTACCTAGCGTGTAAAATCTTCTCTACTGCATCTAGAGCCAAACCAAAGCGTGGTAACATTCAGAACTACCACGAACAACATGCCAGACATGAAGTTTGGGCTTAGGTCGGCATGAGGTTAGAGTTCACACGGTGACCGTGTTCGTCCAGGCGTGCTGGCATGCGGCCGACGTGCTCTGCAACGCGCCCGAGCCTCTGTTGATTGTGTGCTCGCTTCCCCGCCTGCCTAAGCGTGCCAAACTTCGCCACTATCCTCGTCTCAACGCCATTAACTCCCCTCTGGCGCTCGCCGAGACTGGAGCTTGCCGCAGCGAGCACGGGCACGGTCCGGCCAACCCAACAGTGCGGTGCGCACTGTGCTCGTTGCCTTCTCCTCGTTCCTGTGCTCGTCCCTGTTCGCCAACAGTCGCCGCATGAGCTGTGTCGCCTTCTCCCCCTCTCACTGACGCCGCTCGTCGCCGGGCGTCGTGGACAGGTGTCCACCGGCGAAGCCCGAACCCCCCTCTCCGCTCGCTTATAAATGGATCCGTCCCCAGCCTCCTTGAGCGCCATCCACCACTCCCACACACCCCACAAGCGCGTAGGAATCCGTAGACCGGCCGGGTGGGCCGCGGGCCGTCGTCCTCGAGCTCGAGCTCACCGGCGATCCCCTCTAGTCGCAGCAGTAGCTCCAGCCCCTCCCAGGCCAGGGCGGTCCTTCCAGGGCCTCCGCCTCTCTCCGGTGAAGCCATCCCGTCCCCCTGGAGCCCCTAAAGTTGCCTCTGCTCGCCGTATTACTCATCTCCGTCGACCATTGCTGCCTCCGCTTGCGAGGTCGATTCCGACGCCGTCCGATCGCCCCGCTACGCTACGGGTATGGGCAGGTGCGCCTACATCCCCTCTCCCGATCCCTCCCTCTCATTTTGGCCAAGGAGCCCTCGTTGCTGGCGAGAGCTCCGGCAAAGCCGCGACCCCCCTCTGTTTCCTTCTCCCCTCCTTCTCACCTAACTAGCGGGGCCCGCTAATCAGCCACTCTGTACGCGCGCGAAGCGGTACGAGTGGTGGCGCCCTGAGGCTTTACGCCTTCGACATCACCCCCCTAGTCTGTTTATCTAAATTAGAATTCAATTCAATTCCAGAGAGCTTCAAACAGCTATAACACTTTAACCATAAGTCCAAATGAATTGATTCTTTTTGCATTATGTTCTTTGCAAAGAAATCTAGTAGCTCACCAAAAATGAGATTTTTCTGAGCTATCTAGAATTTCTGGTGATTTTCTGAAGAGTTCTTGATATTTTCTTCTTGTGTTTAAAATTATTTTCAGAGGGTGAGGCTTGTCTTGAGGATCACCAGAAGGCTTGGGAACCACATCTACACTAAGGTAAGCCACAGCAACATTTTCATGGTGCCATTCCAATATTGATGATTTTCTTACTTGAATGAAATGATAAATCCATGCATTTAAATAACTATTATGTTATTTATATTCTGTTAAGTGTGTGTTAGCATTATGCTTGATTTACAGAACCTTGAAACTAGCTTAGTTGGTAAAGAAGCTAAGATCTAATTATGGTAATGATAAAATGATTTGTTATGAGTAATTTCTTAAAGTTATTTTCTTGCATAAATAAAATAGTTAAATTTACTAGAAAGTATCCTGTTAAGTGCTTGTTTAGCCATTTTACTTAAGTTACAGAATGTTTGAACCTAACTTGGTTGGGAAAGAGAATAGGATTTGCTTGTGGTGATAGTAAAATCTTTGCTATGCATATGAGAAATTAATCGAAGTTATTTTCTTGCATGAGAAAATGATAATACTTGCTGCAAAATATATTGTTAAAGTGAGAGTTACCCGGACCAGGAAAGTAATAGAAGTTGTTGATGCATATGCTTAGTGTGAATATGGTTGACATCAGTCATTTTCGTTAATATGTGATGCATGTGTAGTATTGCATTTCATGGCATGCTATGACACCGGTCATCTTCATTTTAAGTTGAAACTGAATATAACTCAACTCGAATATATCTTTGACTGGGTCATGGTGCCGCTGAATCAAGATTTTCCCAATGCAACCACATTTGCCTTTGTGGGAAGGCCTTGATTTGGTCCATTGACATGCCTCTGGTCGGTGCCTCCAACTAGGGAAGGTTATGGGCATGCTTACCCTAGCCCGGTAAGTAGGCATAACATTGTGTGCCCGTTGTTGAGATTATGGTACCGGATTCCCGAGTGGGATCGTTTTGGCCACGACGGTGGTCATTGTGTCTTTGGTAGACACGGGGCCACCTAGGACTAGCCTGTTGGGGATTGGGTCGGAGTGACCGGGAGAGTGTCATGGCAATTCGGAATGTCGTTGGTCCACCCGAATAGGAGTGCGAGGCCATGGGTTCCGTGGTGTGGGTATAGTGTGCTACCTCTGCAGAGTGTATAATCTATCGATAGCCGAGTCCACGGTCACGGACACCTCGTAGTAGGTCCCACCATGAGTCAACGTTTAATAAACCTGCACACTAATTTATGAACTTTGCATTGATGATGGCGGAAAGTCCATCGAGATGTTCAAGACCCAATATGGGTCATGGTTGTGATCGTTGTAAGGATCACGAGTTACTCTGGTCAAGACCACGATGGTGGTTTGGTTGTGATCGCCGTAAGGATCACGAGTTACTCTGGTCAAGACCACGATGGTGGTTTTGTTGTGATCGCCGTAAGGATCACAAGTTACTCTGGTCAAGACCATGATGGTGGTTTGGTTGTGATCGCCGTAAGGATCACGAGTTACTCTTTTTAAGACCACAATGGTGCTTTGTTTGTGATCCGAGAACGATCACGGTTGGTAAGTCAGTCCCAAGGGACGTCTATCCCAAGAGCATGAGCATAGCATGTTGGAACATTATTGCATTATTAATTGGTTAAATATCATGATATTGTTTGTCATTATGATTATGCCTGTTGTGAGCTTGAAAGTACATTCAATGTACTGACCTGGCGTGTCATGCCAGATTTTAGGAAAGTCGTGTTGGAAAGGAGAGCGCTGCTCGAGTCTAGATCGTGTCCACATCGGTGTCCCTATGCTATGGAGTTTCCGCTACGACGTTGTTCCGCTGCCACGTAGTTGTATGATCAAGACCCCTTTATGTCCACTAAATAATGTACATATTGTTCAGCCGCACCGTGTGTGCTGCTCGGCCTCGACATCTATTGTAATATAAACTCTGATCCACTAGCATAAATAAAGCGGTTGTTTTCCTGTACCAAGATGTTGTGTGTTGCCAGAAGACATGGTCTCTGGGCTGGCAATGCAGGGTAAACCGGTCGCTCTGAGCCGGGGTGCCATAGTTCATAAGAACAGAATAACACCTTAAGCAAGATGACATGATGTAGAGGGGTAAACTCATGCAATATGATATAAACACCATCTTTTTATCCTCGATGGAAACAATACAATACGTGTCGTTTCCCTTTCTGTCACTAGGATCGAACATCGCAAGATTGAACCCAAATCTAAGCACTTCTCCCATTGCAAGAAAGATCAATCTAGTAGGCCAAACCAAACTGATAATTCGAAGAGACTTGCAAAGATAAACCAATCATACATAAAAGAATTCAGATAAGATTCAAATATTGTTCATAGATAGACTTGATCATAAACCAACAATTCATCGGATCTCGACAAACACACCGCAAAAGAAGATTACATCGAATAGATCTCCAAGAGAATCAAGGAGAACTTTGTATTGAGATCCAAAGAGAGAGAAGAAGCCATCTAGCTACTAGCAATGGACCCGAAGGTCTGACGTAAACTACTCACACATCATCGGAGAGGCCATGGAGTTGATGTAGAGGCCCTCCATGATCAATGCCCCCTCCGGCGAAGCTCCGGAAAAGGCTCCAAGATGGGATCTCTTGGGTACCCAAGGTTGTGGCGGTGGAAATAGGGTTTCGTGGTGCTCCTGGATGTTTGCAGGGTATGTGAACATATATAGGAGGAATAAGTAGGTCGGTGGAGCAACGAGGGGACCACGAGGGGGGAGGGCGCGCCCAGGGGGGTAGGCGCGCCCCCTGCCTCGTGGCCGCCTCGTTGATTGCTTGACGTCCACTCCAAGTCCTCTGGATCACGTTTGTTCCAAAAATTATGTTCCCGAAGGTTTCATTCCGTTTGGACTCTGTTTGATATTCCTTTTCCACGAAACACTGAAATAGGCAAAAAAAATAGCAATTTGGGATGGGCCTCCGGTTAATAGGTTAGTCCTAAAAATAACATAAAAGTGTAAAATAAAGCCCATTAACATCCAAAACAGATAATATAATAGCATGGAACAATCAAAAGGTATAGATACGTTGGAGACATATCAATAAGCCATGATAATAGTGATCTCCTATTTTAACAGAAACAACAGGCATGCCAACAATAGGTCTATGTTTATCTTTAGTATCGGGTCTAGCAATTCTACCAGCTTCATCACAGAAGTAAATAACATGCCCATCAATATTACCGACCAAGAGATCCTTAACCATAGCAATACTAGGTTCAACTTTAATTTTCTCAGAGGGTGTAGGTGGTCTAGTATTACTCTTACGAACCACAGTTGAAGCTTTAGCATGATCCTTTATTCTAACAGGGAAAGGTGGTTTCTCAATATAAGCGGTAGGAACAATAGGATCAACATTATAAGTGATAGTCTTTTCTTCAACTTTAATAGGTTCAACTACTTTTACTTCAATGGGAGGATGATATTTAAACCACTTATCCTTAGGGAGATCAACATGAGTAGCAAATGATTCACAGAAAGAAGCTACTATCTCGGAGTCAAGTCCATATTTAGTGCTAAATTCACGAAAAGCATCGGTATCCATAAAAGATTTAACACAATCAAACTTAGGTGTTATACCTGACTCCTTACCTTCATCGAGTTCCCAATCTTCAGAGTTGCATTTAATTCTTTCCAATAAATCCCACCTCAATTCAATACTCTTCATCACAAAAGAACCAGTACAAGAAGTATCGAGCATGGAGCGATTATTGAGAGAAAGCCGAGCATAAAAATTTTGAATAATAATTTCTCTTGAGAGCTCATGATTGGGGCATGAATATAACATTGACTTAAGCCTCCCCCAAGCTTGAGCGATGCTTTCTCCTTTGCGAGACCAAAAATTATATATAATTACGATCACGATGAACCAGATGCATAGGATAAAACTTCTCATGAAATTCCAATTTCAATCGGTTGTAGTTCCATGATCCCATATCATCACATAGCCTAAACCATGTCAATACCTTTCCCTTCAAAGATAAAGGGAAGACCTTCTTCTTGATAACATCCTCGGGCATACCTGCAAGCTTAAATAATCCACAAACTTCATCCACATAAATTAAGTGCAAATCGGGATTCAATGTTACGTCTCCTGTAAAGGGTTAGCTAGCAGTTTCTCTATCATACCCGATGGAATTTCAAAGTAAACATTTTCAGTAGGTTCAGTAGGTTGAGGAGCAACTCTTTACTCTACTGATTGGGTGAAGATACCCCGAACAAGCCCCTCAAAGGATTATGTTCCATAGTAACAAGTGACAGTAAATTTCAGCACACTATATAAATTTTTCCTTACCAAATTCCACCTACCAAAGGCGCTTCACTCCCCGGCAACGGCGCCAGAAAAGAGTCTTGATGACCAACAAGTATATGGGATCTATCGTAGTCCTTTCTATAAGTAAGAGTGTCGAACCCAACGAGGAGCAGAAGGAAATGATAAGCAGTTTTCAGTAAGGTATTCTCTGCAAGCACTGAAATTATCGGTAACAGATAGTTTTGTGATAAGGTAATTTGTAACGGGTAACAAGTAATAAAAGTAAGTAAGGTTCAGCAAGATGTCCCAATCCTTTTTGTAGAGAAGTACAAGCCTGGACAAACTCTTATATAAAGGAAATCGCTCCCGAGGACACATGAGAATTATCGTCAAGCTAGTTTTCATCACGCTCATATGATTCGTGTTCAGTACTTTGATAATTTGATATGTGGGTGGACCGGTTCTTGGGTACTGCCCTTCCTTGGACAAGCATCCCACTTATGATTAACCCCTCTTGCAAGCATTCACAACTACAAAAAAATATTAAGGTAAACCTAACCATAGCATGAAACATATGGATCCAAATCAGCCCCTTACGAAGCAACGCATAAACTAGGGTTTAAGCTTCTGTCACTCTAGCAACCCATCATCTACTTATTACTTCCCAATGCCTTCCTCTAGGCCCGAACAATGGTGAAGTGCCATGTAGTCGACGTTCACATGACACCACTAGAGGAGAGACAACATACATCTCATCAAAATATCAAACGAATACCAAATTCACATGACTACTTATAGCAAGACTTCTCCCATGTCCTCAGGAACAAACATAACTAGTCACAAAGCATATTCATGTTCATAATCAGAGGGGTATTAATATGCATAAAGGATCTGAACATATGATCTTCCACCAAATAAACCAACTAGCATCAACTAGAAGGAGTAATCAACACTACTAGCAACCCACAGGTACCAATCTGAGGTTTTGGGACAAAGATTGGATACAAGAGATGAACTAGGGTTTGAGATGAGATGGTGCTGGTGAAGATGTTGATGGAGATTCACCCCCTCCCGATGGGAGGATCGATGGTGATGACGATGGTGATGATTTCCCCGTCCCAGAGGGATGTTTCCCCGGTAGAACAGCTCCGCCGGAGCCCTAGATTGGTTCTGCCTCGTGGCGGTGGAGTTTCATCCTGAGAGCTTGCTTATGATTTTTTCCAGGGCGAAAGACCTCATATAGACAAAGATGGGCACCAGATGCCTGCCAGGGGGCCCACGAGGCAGGGGGTATATATAAAAAATATTGGGCGAAGGCCACCCACCATCCACGAGGCAGGGGGCGCGCTTAGGGGGTAGGGCGTGCCCCCCACCCTCGTGGATGGTGGGTGGCCCCCCTCTGGTGCTTCCTTAACCCAATATTTTTTTATATATTCTAAAACTGACTTCCGTGAAGTTTCAGGACTTTTGGAGTTGTGCAGAATAGGTCTCTAATATTTGATCATTTTCCAGCCCAGAATTCCAGCTGCCGGCATTCTCCCTCTTCGTGTAAACCTTGTAAAATAAGAGAGAATAGGCATAAGTGTTGTGACATAATGTGTAATAACAGCCCATAATGCAATAAATATCGATATAAAAGCATGATGCAAAATGAACGTATCATCCAATTCGGACTAGCCATTGGGGGCGCACGGCCACCCGTTGAGGCCCTTCTCTCCTTCCTGTATGGCCCATCAAGGCCCACTACTTCCCCCAGCGAATTCGCGTAACTCTCCGGTACTCCGAAAAATACCCGAATCACTCGAAACCTTTCCGATGTCCGAATATAGCCTTCCAATATATCAATCTTTATGTTTTGATCATTTCGAGACTCCTCGTCATGTCCGTGGTCTCATCCGGGACTCCGAAAAACCTTCAATACATCAAATCACATAACTCACAATACAAATCGTCATCAAACGTTAAGCGTGCAGACCCTACGGGTTCGAGAACTATGTAGGCATGACCGAGACACATCTTCGGTCAATAACCAATAGCGGAACCTGGATGCTCATATTGGTTCCTACATATTCTACGAAGATATTTATTTGTCAAACCTCATAACAACATATGTTGTTCCCTTTGTCATCGGTATGTTACTTGCCCGAGATTCGACCGCCGGTATCACCATACCTAGTTCAATATCGTTACCGGCAAGTCTCTTTACTCGTTCCATAATGCATCATCCCGCAACTAACTCATTAGTCACATTGTTTGCAAGGCTTATAGTGATGTGCATTACCGAGAGGGCCCAGAGATACCTCTTCGATAATCGGAGTGACAAATCCTAATCTTGATCTATGCCAACTCAACAAACACCTTCGGAGACACCTGTAGAGCATCTTTATAATCACACAGTTACATTGTGACGTTTGATAGGACACTAAGTGTTCCTCCGGTATTCAGGAGTTGCATAATCTCATAGTCATAGGAACATGTATAAGTCATGAAGAAAGCAATAGCAATAAACTAAACGATCATAGTGCTAAGCTAACGGATGAGTCTTGTCCATCACATCATTCTCTAATGATGTGATCCCGTTCATCAAATGACAACACATGTCTATGGCTAGGAAACTTAACCATCTTTGATTAACGAGCTAGTCAAGTAGAGGCATACTAGGGACACTCTATATGTCTATGTAATCACACATGTACTAAGTTTCCGGTTAATACAATTCTAACATGAATAATAAACATTTATCATGATATAAGGAAATATAAATAAAAACTTTACTATTGCCTCTAGGGCATATTTTCTTTGGTCTCTCACTTGCACTAGAGTTAATAATCTAGTTCACATCGCCAAGTGATTTAACACCAATATTTCACATTACCATGTGATTAGTTCACATCGTCATGTGACTAATACCCAAAGGGTTTTGCTAGAGTCAATAATCTAGTTCACATCGCTATGTGATTAACACCCAAAGAGTACTAAGGTGTGATCATGTTTTGCTTGTGAGAGAAGTTTAGTCTACGGGTCTGCAACATTCAGATCCGTATGTATTTTGCAAATTTCTATGTCTACAATGCTCTGCACGGGGCTACTCTAGCTAATTTCTCCCACTTTCAACATGTATCTAGATCGAGACTGAGAGTCATCTAGATCGGTGTCAAAATCTTGCATCGACGTAACTCTTTACGACGAACTCTTTTATCACCTCCATAACCGAGAAACTCCTAGATCACTATTATACTCCCTTGCCAAAATCATGCTAAGGTATACAATAGGTCTGGTACACAACATAGCATACTTTATAGAACCTATGATTGAGGCATAGGGAATGACTTTTTCATTCTCTTTCTATTTTCTGTCGTGGTTGGGTTTTGATTCATTACTCAACTTCACACCTTGCAACACATGCAAGAACTCCTTCTTTGACTGTTCCATTTTGAACTACTTCAAAAACTTTTCAAGGTATGTACTCATTGAAAAATTTATCAAGCGTCTTGATCTATCTCTATAGATTTTGATGCCCAATATGTAAGCAGCTTCACCGAGGTCTTTCATTGAAAAATTCTTATTCAAGTATCATTTTATGCTATCTAGAAATTCACTATCATTTCCGACCAACAATATGACATCCACATATAATATTAGAAATGCTACAGGGCTACCACTCACTTTCTTGTAAATACAGGCTTCTCCAAGAGTCTGTATAAAACTATATGCTTTGATCAACTCATCAAAGCGTATATTCCAACTCCGAGATGCTTGCACCAGTCCATAGATGGATCGTTGGATCTTGCACACTTTGTTAGCACCTTTAGGATTGACAAAACCTTCTGGTTGCATCATATACAACTCTTCTTTAATAAATCCATTAAGGAATGTAATTTTGATATCCATTTGCCAGATTTCATAAAATGCGGCAACTGCTAACATGATTCGGACATACTTTTAAGCATCGATATGAGTGAGAAAATCTCATCGTAGTCAACACCTTGAACTTGTCGAAAACCTTTTGCGACAATTTGAGCTTTGTAGATAGTAACACTACTATCAGCGTCTGTCTTCCTCTTGAAGATCCATTTATTCTCAATGGCTCGCCGGTCAATGGACAAGTCAATCAAAGTCCATACTTTGTTCTCATACATGGATCCCATCTCAGATTTCATGGTCTCAAGCCATTTTGCGGAATCTGGGCTCATCATCGCTTCCTCATAGTTCGTAGGTTCGTCATGGTCAAGGAACATGACCTCCAGAACAGGATTACCGTACCACTCTGGTGCGGAACGTACTCTGATTGACCTACGAAGTTTGGTAGTAACTTGATCTGAAGTTTCTTGATCATCATTATTAACTTCCTCACTAATTGGTGTAGGCATCACTGGAACTGATTTCTGTGATGAACTACTTTCCAATTCGGGAGAAGGTACAATTACCTCATCAAGTTCTACTTTCCTTGCAATCACTTCTTTCGAGAGAAACTCCTTCTCTAAAAAGGATCCACTCTTAGCAACAAAGATCTTGCCTTCGGATCTGTGATAGAAGGTGTACCCAACAGTTTCTTTCGGGTATCCTATGAATACGCACTTCTCCGGTTTGGGTTTGAGCTTATCAGGCTGAAACTTTTTCACATAAGCATCGCAACCCCAAACTTTAAGAAATGACAGCTTATGTTTCTTGCTAAACCACAGTTCATACGGTGTCAACTCAACGGATTTTTAGACGGTGCCCTATTTAACGTGAATGCGGATATCTCTAATGCATAACCCCAAAACGATAGTGGTAAATCGGTAAGAGACATCATATATCGCACCATATCTAATAAAGTACGGTTACAACGTTCGGACACACCATTACGATGTGGTGTTCCAGGTGGTGTGAGTTGCGAAACTATTCGACATTGTTTCAACTGAATGCCAAACTATTTTGTCTCCGCGATCAGATCGTAGAAACTTTATTTTCTTGTTACGATGATTCTCCACTTCACTCTGAAATACTTTGAACTTTTCAAATGTTTCAGACTTGTGTTTCATTAAGTAGATATACTCATATCTGCTCAAATCATCTGTGAAGGTCAAAAAATAACGATACCCGCCGCGAGCCTCAACACTCATTGGATCGCATACATCAGTATGTATTGTTTCTAATAAGTCTGTTGCTCGCTCCATTGTTCCGGAGAACAGAGTCTTAGTCATCTTTCCCATGAGGCATGGTTCGCAAGCATCAAGTGATTCCAAAAGTCCATCAGCAAGGAGTTTCTGCATGCGCTTTACACCAATATGACCTAAATGGCAGTGCGACAAATATGTTGCACTATCATTATTAACTTTGCATCTTTTGGCTTCAATATTATGAATATGTGTATCACTACGATCGAGATTCAATAAACCATTCACCTTGGGTGTATGACCACAGTAGGTTTTATTCATGTAAACAAAATAACAATTATTCTTTGACTTAAATGAATAACCATATTGCGATAAACATGATCCAGTCATATTATGCTCAACGTAAACACCAAATAACATTTAGTTTAGGTTCAACACTAATCCCGAAGGTAAAGGGAGCGTGCAATGGTGATCTTATCAACCTTGGAATCACTTCCAACACACATCGTCACCTTGATCGCAACTAGTCTTTGTTCATTTTGTAACTCCTGTTTCAAGTTACTAATTATAGCAACTGAACCAGTATCAAATACCCAGGGGTTACTATGAACACTAGTAAAGTACACATCAATAAAATGTATATCATATATACTTTTGTTCACTTTGCCATCCTTCTTATCCGCCAAATATTTGGAGCAGTTCCGCTTCCAGTGACCATTTCCTTTGCAGTAGAAGCACTCAGTTTCAGGATTGGGTCTAGCTTTGGGATTCTTCATGAGAGTGAAAACTCGCTTGTCATTCTTCTTGAAGTTCCCTTTCTTTCCCTTGCCCTTTTAATTGAAACTAGTGGTCTTGTCAACCATCAACATATGATGCTTTTCTTGATTTCTACATTCGTTGATTTCAGCATCACGAAGAGTGTTTCGTCATCCCTTGCATATTATAGTTCATCACGAAGTTCTAGTAACTTGGTGATTGTGACTAGAGAACTCTGTCAATCGCTATCTTATCTGAAAGATTAACTCCCACTTGATTCAAACGATTGCAGTACTTAGACATTCTGAGCACATGCTCACTGGTTGAGCTATTCTCCTCCATCTTGTAGGAAAAATACTTATCAAAGGTCTCATACCTCTTGACTCGAGCATGAGTCTGGAATACCAATTTCAGCTCTTGGAACATCTTATATGCTCTGTGGCATTCAAAATGTTTTTGAAGTTCTAGTTCTAAGCCGTAAAGCATGGCGCACTAAACTATCAAGTAGTCATCATACCGAGCTTGCCAAACGTTCATAACGTCTGCATCTGCTCCTGCAATAGGCCTGTCACCTAGCAATGCATCAAGGACATAATTCTTCTATACAGCAATGAGGATAATCCTCAGATCATGGAGCTAGTCCACATTATTGCTACTAATATCTTTCACCATATTTTCTCTAGGAACATATCATAAATAGAACGGGGAAGCTATATGCGAGCAATTGATCTACAACATAGATATGCAAAAAAACTATCATGACTAAGTTCATGATAAATTTAAGTTCAATTAATCATATTACTTAAGAACTCCCACTTAGGACATCCCTCTAATCATCTAAGTGATCACGTGATCCATATCAACTAAACCATGTCCGATCATCACGTGAGATGGAGTAGATTTCAATGGTGAACATCACTATGTTGATCATATCTACTATATGATTCATGTTCGACCTTTCGGTCTCAGTGTTCCGAGGCCATATCTGAATATGCTATGCTCGTCAAGTTTAACCCGAGTATTCTGCATGTGCAAAACTGGCTGGCACCCGTTGTATGTGAATGTAGAGCTTATCACACCCAATCATCATGCGGTGTCTCAGCACAAAGAACTTTCGCAACGGTGCATACTCAGGGAGAACACTTATACCTTGAAATTTTAGTAAGGGATCATCTCATAATGCTACCGTCGTACACGCTCATAAGAAAGTTCTATTATTAATCTTGCATACCAAGCATATCAGGATTTTAAGCAAATTACCATGTTATTAAGACTCTCAAAATAATCTAAGTGAAGCATGAGAGATCAATAGTTTCTATAAAACAAATCCACCACCGTGCTCTAAAAGATATAAGTGAAGCACTAGAGCAAAATTATATAACTCAAAAGATATAAGCGAAGCACATAGAGTATTCTAACAAATTCCAAATCATGTATGGCTCTCTCAAAAGGTGTGTGCAGCAAGGATTATTGTGGTAAACTAACAAGCAAAGACTCAAATCATACAAGATGCTCCAAGCAAAACACATATCATGTGGCGAATAAAAATATAGCTCCAAGTAAAGTTACCGATAGAAGTAGACGAAAGAGGGGATGCCTTCCGGGGCATCCCCAAGCTTTGGCTTTTAGGTGTCCTTAGATTATCTTGGGGGTGCCATGGGCATCCCCAATCTTAGGTTCTTGCCACTCCCTGTTCCATAATCCATTAAATCTTTACCCAAAACTTGAAAACTTCACAACACAAAACTTAAAGTAGAAAATCTCGTGAGCTCCGTTAGCGAAAGAAAACAAAAGACCACTTCAAGGTACTGTAATAAACTCATTCTTTATTTATATGGGTGTTATACCTACCATATTCCAACTTCTCTATGGTTCATAAACTATTTTACTAGCCATAGATTCATCAAAATAAGCAAACAACACACGAAAAACAGAATCTGTCAAAAACAGAACAGTCTGTAGTAATCTGTAGCTAGCGCAAGATCTGGAACCCCAAAAATTCTAAAATAAATTGCTGGACGTGAGGAATTTATCTATTAATAATCTTAAAAAATAATTAACTAAATATCACTTTCCAAATAAAAATGACAGCAGTTCTCGTGAGCGCTAAAGTTTCTGTTTTTTACAGCAAGTTCAACAAGACTTTTCCCAAATCTTCCCAACGGTTCTACTTGGCACAAACACTAATTAAACACAAAAAAACAACCAAAACAGAGGCTATATAATTTATTTATTAATAAACAGGAGAAAAAAGCAAGAAATAAAAATAAAATTGGGTTCCCACTCATCATAAAGTTTTCTAGGGATAGAAACTTCCAATTCAAGTTTTTCTTCATAAGATTGCATCAAGGCATCAACGATATGTTTAGTAAACGCTTTATTTTGACTATAAGTGTGAGGAGAATTTAGCACGGATTGCAACAAGGAAATACAATCAATCAAAGAGCAATTTTCATAGTTAAATTCCTTGAAATCCATAATAGTGGGTTTAGCAACATCTAGGGTTTTAATTTCTTCAATCCCACTTTTATCAAATTTAGCATCAAGATCAAAAGATTCGGAATTCTTGGAAAGCCTTCTAGGTAAAGGTGGATCATATTCAGTCCCATCATTATCAAGATTCATATTGCAAAACAAATATTTAATAGGGGACACATCAATAACTTTTAGATCTTCGTCATTATTTTCATAGGAACTAGAATAACACGCTTTTATAAAGGCATCTTTCTTAGCACGCATGCTAGCGGTTCTTTCTTTGCACTCATCAATGGAAATTCTCATGGCTTTGAGAGACTCATTGATATCATGCATAGGTGGAATAGATCTAAGTTTCAAAGAATCAACATCATGAGCAATTCTATCAACGTTCCTAGCCAAATCATCAATCTTAAGCAATTTTTCTTCAATCATAGCATTAAAATTCTTTTGCGAAGTAATAAATTTTTTAATATTAGATTCAAAATCAAAGGGCATCTTATTATAATTTCCATAAGAATTGTTGTAGGAATTACCATAATTATTAGAGGGATTACTAGGATAAGGCATAGGGTTGAAAATTCCTCTATACGCTTTATTACCAAAATTGTTCCTACCAACAAAATTCACATCCATAGATTCATTATTATTCTCAATCAAAGTAGACAAGGGCATATCATTAGGATCAGAAGAAACACTCTTATTAGCAAATAATTTCATAAGTTCATCCATCTTTCCACTCAAAACATTAATTTCTTCTATCGCATGCACCTTTTTATTAGTAGATCTTTCAGTATGCCATTGAGAATAATTAACCATAATATTATCTAGGAGTTTAGTAACTTCTCCTAAAGTGATTTCAATAAAAGTGCCTCCCGCGGCTGAATCTAAAAGATTTCTAGAAGCAAAATTCAATCTGGCATAAAATTTTTGTACAATCATCCATAAATTTAAACCATGAGTAGGGCAATTACGTATCATTAATTTCATTCTCTCCCAAGCTTGTGCAACATGTTCATGATCAAGTTGCTTAAAGTTCATAATATCGTTTCTAAGAGAGATGATCTTAGCAGGAGGAAAATACTTAGAGATAAAAGCATCTTTGCACTTGTTCCATGAATCAATACTATTTTTAGGCAAAGACGAAAACCAAGCTTTAGCACGATCTCTAAGCGAAAAAGGAAATAGCTTCAATTTAACAATATCATTATCCACATCTTTCTTCTTTTGCATGTCACACAAATCAACGAAGCTATTTAGATGGGTAGCGGCATCTTCACTAGGAAGGCCGGAGAACGGATCTTTCATAACAAGATTCAGCAAAGCAGCATTAATTTCACAAGATTCAGCATCGGTAAGAGGAGCAATCGGAGTGCTAATAAAATCATTGTTGTTGGTATTGGTGGAGTCACACAATTTAGTATTATCTTGAGCCATCGTGACAAGCAAGCAAACTAACACACAAGCAAACAAAAAGCAAGCGGGCAAAAAGAGGCAAACAGAGGGAGGATAGAGAGAGAGGGCAAATAAAACAGCAAGGGTGAAGTGGGGGAGAGGAAAACGAGAGGCAAATGGTAAATAATGTAATGCGGGAGATAAGGGTATGTGATGGGTACTTGGTATGTTGACTTTTGCGTAGACCTCCCCGGCAACAGCGCTAGAAATCCTTCTTGCTACCTCTTTTAGCACTGCGTTGGTTTTCCCCGAAGAGGAAGGGATGATGCAGAAAAGTAGCGTAAGTATTTCCCTTGGTTTTTGAGAACCAAGGTATCAATCTAGTAGGAGGCTACGCGCGAGTCCCTCGCACCTGCACAAAACAAATAAATCCTCGCAACCAACGCAAATAGGGGTTGTCAATCCCTATAGGGCCACTTACGAGAGTGAGATCTGATAGATATGATAACATAATATTTTTGGTATTTTTATGATAAAGATGCAAAGTAAATAACTAAGTAGTAGGAGCTTGATATGATAAAGATAGACCCGGGGGCCATAGGTTTCACTAGTGGCTTCTCTCGAGAGCATAAGTATTCTACGGTGGGTGAACAAATTACTGTTGAGCAATTGACAGAATTGAGCATAGTTATGAGAATATCTAGGTATGATCATGTATATAGGCATCACATTCGAGACAAGTAGACTGACTCCTGCCTGCATCTACTACTATTACTCCACTCATCGACCGTTTGAGACAAGTATTAAGTTAAAAACAGAGTAACGCCTTAAGCAAGATGACATGATGTAGAGGGATAGACTCATGCAATATGAAGAAAACCCCACCTTTTTATCCTCGATGGCAACAATACAATACGTGCCTTGCTGCCCTTACTGTCACCGGGAAAGGACACCGCAGGATTGAACCCAAAGCTAAGCACTTCTCCCATTGCAAGAAAGATCAATCTAATAGGTCAAACCAAACTGGTAATTCAAAGAGACTTGCAAAGATAACCAATCATACATAAAAGAATTCAGAGAAGATTCAAATATTATTCATAGATAGACTTGATCATAAACCCACAATTCATCGATCTCAACAAACACACCGCAAAAAGAAGATTACATCGAATAGATCTCCACAAGAGAGGGGGAGAATATTGTATTGAGATCCAAAAAGAGAGAAGAAGCCATCTAGCTACTAACTATGGACCCGTAGGTCTGAGGTAAACTAATCACACTTCATCGGAGGGGCTATGGTGTTGATGTAGAAGCCCTCCGTGATCGATGACCCCTCCGGCGGAGCTCCGGAACAGGCCCCAAGATGGGATCTCGTGGATACAGAAAGTTACGGTGGTGGAATAAGGGTTTTGGCTTTGTATCTGATCGTTTGGGGGTACGTGGGTATATATAGGAGGAAGAAGTACGTCGGTGGAGCAACAGGGGGCCCACGAGGGTGGAGGGCGCGCCTGGGGGGTAGGCGCGCCCCCTACCTCGTGGCCTCCTGTTATGTGTCTTGACGTAGGGTCCAAGTCTCCTGAGTTGTATTCGATGAGAAAATCATGTCCCCAAAGGTTTCATTCCGTTTGGACTCCGTTTGATATTCCTCTTCTTCGAAACCCTAAAACAGGCAAAAAAACAGCAATTCTAGGTTGGGCCTCCGGTTAATAGGTTAGTCCCAAAAATAATATAAAAGTGGATAATAAAGCCCAATAATGTCCAAAACAGTAGATAACATAGCATGGAGCAATCAAAAATTATAGATACGTTGGAGACGTATCACGTACTAAGCAAAATAAGATACATAAAAGATAAACATCACATGCAATCAAAATATGTGACATGATATGGCCATCATCAGCTTGTGCCTTTGATATCTATCTCCAAAGTACCGTCATGATCTCCATCATCACTGGCATGACACCATGATCTCCATCATCTTGATCTTTATCAATGTGTCATCAAATGGTCGTCTCGCCAACTATTGCTTTTGCAACTATTGCTATCGCATAGCGATAAAGTAAAGCAATTATATGGCGCTTGCATCTTATGCAATAAAGAGACAACCATAAGGCTCCTACCAGTTGCCGATAACGTTAACAAAACATGATCATCTCATACAACAATTTATATCTCATCGCGTCTTGACCATATCACATCACAACATGCCCTGCAAAAACAAATTAGACGTCCTCTACTTTGTTGTTGCAAGTTTTACGTGGCTGCTACGGGCTTAGAAAGAATCGTTCTTACCTACGGCATAAAAACCACAACATGGTATAGTGATTGCTTTTTGATCTTTAGAAAGAAAACTATTCATTGAATCCGACTCAACTAAAGTTAAAGAAATAGACACCCGCCAGCCACCTGTGTGCAAAGCACGTCGGTAGAACCAGTCTCATGAACCCGGTCATGCAATGCTGGTTCGGGCCGCTTCATCGAACAATACCGCCGAATCAAGAAACAACTAGTGAAGGCAAGCAATATGTATATACCCACGCCCACAACTCCTTTGTGTTCTACTTGTGCATATAACATCTACGTATAGACCTGGCTCGGATGCCACTATTGGGGAACGCAGTATTTCAAAAACTTCCTACGATCACGCAAGATCTATCTAGGATATGCATAGAAACGAGAGGGGAGAGTGTGTCTACGTACCCTTGTAGACCGAAAGCAGAAGCTTTAAGCAACGCGGTTGATGTAGTCGAACGTCTTCGTGATCCAACCGATCAAGTATCGAATGCACGGCACCTCCGCGATCTGCACACGTTCAGCTCGGTGACGTCCCTCGTACTCTTGATCCAGATGAGAATGAGGGAGAGTTTCATCAGCATGACGGCATGGTTACGGTGATGATAAAGTTACCAACGCAGGGCTTCGCCTAAGCACTACGACGATATGACCGAGGTGGAAAACTGTGGAGGGGGGCACTGTACACGGCTAAGACAAATCTTGGAGTGCCTTTGGAGTGCCCCCTGCCCACGTATATAAAGGAGGAGGAAGAGGAGGCCGGCCTAGGAGGGGCTCCCCTATAGGGGGAGTCCAACTAGGATTCCCAATCCTAGTTGGAGTCCCCTTCCTTTTCCAAGAGGGGAGAGAGGGAAGGAGTAGGAGAGGGAGAAGGAAAGTGAGGGGGCGTCACCCCCTCCCTAGTCCAATTCGGACTTGCCATGGGGGGGTGCGTGGCCACCCCTTGAGGCCCTTCTCTCCTTTCCCATATGGCCCACTAAGACCCACTACTTCCCCTGGCGAATTGTCGTAACTCTCCGGTACTCCGAAAAATACCCGAATCACTCGGAACCTTTCCGATGTCCGAATATAGCCTTCCAATATATCGATCTTTACGTCTTGACCATTTCGAGACTCCTCGTCATGTCCATGATCTCATCTGGGACTCCGAACAACCTTAGGTACATCAAATCACATAACTCATCATTCAAATCATCATTAAACATTAAGCATGCGGACCCTACGGGTTCGAGAACTATGTATACATGACCGAGACACATCTCCGGTCAATAACCAATAGCGGAACCTGGATGCTCATATTGGCTCCTACATATTCTACGAATATCTTTATCGGTCAAACCACATAACAACATACGTTGTTCCCTTTGTCATCGGTATGTTACTTGCCCGAGATTCGATCGTCGGTATCACCATACCTAGTTCAATCTCATTACCGGCAAGTCTCTTTAATCGTTCCATAATGCATCATCCCACAACTAACTCATTAGTCACATTGTGTAACGACCTGACCCGAAATTGGTCAAGTCTCTGTGTAGTTGTACCATCCCAAGAATGCTGGCACACACAGTACATTGATGAAAAGATTCGAAGTTCAATCACACCTGAATTTATTACACGATTCTCATACCGAGTCTTTATTACATCATAATAAATTCGGCCAAAGGCCAACTCATGAGAAATAAACTAAATAAAGTTGCGGAAGCGTAGACGATAAGCAAGTCCATCCGACTCCATAGGGCAATCACCGAGCATAGATCGTAGCCTCACTCCTGGTCGGAAAACTCCTCTGCAACATGAGACGTTGCAGCTGTGTAGGTCAGCATTTTGAATATGCCGGCAAGTCATAGAGAGAAAAACAAATAATAATGCTAACACTATATGCAATTTGGCTGTGGGGCTCTAAGTTTTATATTTTTGCGAAAAAATCAGTTTTTCCCTACAATAAAGGACTTGCTTGCAATTACTACAAAATTTTGGTTGTCAATGAGATGGTTCCGCCAACCAGTGTCTCATACCCAAAATTATTAATAACCCATCAATTAATTAATTATGTTCAATGTTGAGATTTCCGAAATACTCCAATTTCCAGAGGCTCATTTCTCTGTAACCGGGGACACGGCTAATCGATTAGGTTGTTACTCTGCAGAGTCTTGTGCACTTTACCCGCAAGATTCGTTCCCTCCTTTATGTCCTCGCACTTCCTAGTGTTTGAAGACAGGACGAACGAAACAGGGTCTTCCGTAGAGTTTCTCTGGGCACTGCCGGTGCCCATCCATGTCCTACCATTCTTCTACATCTGCTGGCACCGTCCGACCAGAGTCACGCCTAAGGTCAACCCAGCCAGAGCCCATAATGGCTTGCGGCTGCACAGGTAAGATTCTAGTCAAGGGGTATCCATCTGTAACACCCTCGATGCGACTATATCTCCCACGTGTCGAGGCACGACTTAGAGGCATAATTGCATTGAAGGCATATGTCGCAAGTTAGGCAATCTTCACAACAACCCATGTAATATAAATAATAAAAGGAGAGACAACATAGTTGGCTTACACTCGCCACGTCAATCAAGTACATAAATAACATTACATCATTCAAACACTCATGGCCCGACTACGGCGCCAAAATAAAAGATAACCCAACAAGCGACACGGTCCCGATCACCCCCAACTGGGCACCACTACTGATCATCAGGAAAAGAAACATAGTATTGTTGAGAGTCCTCGTCGAACTCCCACTTGAGCTCAAGCGCGTCACCTGGAGCGGAATCATCAGGCCCTGCATCTGGTGTAATAGTAATCTGTGAGCCACAGGGACTCAGCAATCTCGCACCCTCGCGATCAAGACTATTTAAGCTTATAGGTAAGGCAAGGTAAATATATGTGGAGCTGCAGCAAGCGACTAGCATATATGGTGGCTATCATGTTCGCAAAAGAGAGCGAGAAGAGAAGGCAAAGCGCGAACGCATAACTAAAGAGGGCAAACCTGCGGCAAGCATTACTCCAACACCGTGTCCACTTCCCGGACTCCGCCGAGAAGAGACCATCACGGTAACTCACACGGTTGATTCATTTTAATTAACTTAAGGTTCAAGTTATCTACAACCGGACATTAACAAATTCCCATCTGCCCATAACCGCGGGCACGGCTTTCGAAAGTTCAAATCCCTGCAGGGGAGTCCCAACTTAGCCCATGACAAGCTCTCACGGTCAACGAAGGAATAGACCTCCTCCCGAGATGTTCCGATCAGACTCGGTATCTCGGTTCTTCAAGACACTTCGACAGGTTAAAACAAGACCAGCAACACCGCCCGAATGTGCCGACAAATCCCGATAGGAGCTGCACATATCTCATTCTCAGGGCACACTCAGATGAGCTCTCCATACAACTAAAACCAAACCTTGAGTTTCCCCGAGGGGGCGCTGCACAGGACTCTAGTTTGGACCAACACTCAGAGGAGCACTGGCCCAGGGGGGCTAAAATAAGATGACCCTCGGGCTCCGGAAACCCAAGGTAAAAAGAGGCTAGGTGGCAAATGGTAAAACCAAGGTTGGGCATTGCTGGAAAAGCTTTAATCAAGGCGAACTATCAAGGGGTTCCCATTATAACCCAACCACGTAAGGAACGCAAAATCTGGGAACATAACACCGATATGATGGAAACTAGGGCGGCAAGAGTGGAACAAAACACTAGGCGAGAGGCCGAGCCTTCCACCCTTTACCAAGTATATAGATGCATTAAGATAACATGGCAATATAATGATATCCCAACAAGTAAAATAATGTTCCAACAAGGAACGGTCTCCAATCTTCACCTGCAACTAGCAACGCTATAAGAGGGGCTGAGCAAAGCGGTAACATAGCCAATCAACGGTTTGTTAGGACATTGTGGGTTAAAGGTTTGACATGGCAATTTGGGAGGCTTGAAAGCAAGTGGTATGCATCATAGCATAGGCATAGCAAAAGAGCGAGCAATCTAGCATAGCAAAGATAGTAGTGATTTCGAGGGTATGATCATCTTGCCTGCAAAGTTGTCAGAGTTGACTGGATCCTCGAAAGCAAACTCAACGGGCTCCTCGTTAGCGAACTCGTCTCCCGGCTCTACCCAAACAAGACAAACAAGCAAACGGAACACAATCAACCACGTGCAAAGCTCAAACAATATGATGCAAACATGGTATGCTATACGGGATGCGATGCGGGATGCATATGCAAGATTTGACAAGGATGCATGAACCTGGCCTCAACTTGGGAATCCAAGTGTGCCACTGGAAAGGTGAGATGAAAGCGCTTGAAAACGATATAAAGAATGCCAGAATCGGAGTTACGGTTTGGAAATGGCAAGCAATTCAAATATGACACCGGTCTGCGATTTACAGCAAGTAGCCATCTAAACGCAACAAGATGAACAAGCTACAGCACCCAAACATGACAACAAAATACATGGCAGGGATGCATTCAAGATGCTTAACAAAAGTCTAGCACTGAGCTATGGCCAATTCATCCATTAACAGGTTCAAACAAGCATGGCAAAAATGCATATGGTAAACAGATCTCAGACTTAGTGAATTCAACACTTGTCTGGAATTTCAGATCAGGTAGCACTCTTCGGAGCAGCAAAACTACATGCTACAGGACCTGTACATGGCAAAGTAAAGCATGGCATGGAGCTACTCAAAGAGCTTAACAAAAGTCCCTTAGTGACCTTGAGCCAAAAGGGATCAGAAAATACAATTGCAAGCATGTGAACATGGCAAAACATAATCAGTTCTCAGACTTAGTGAAAACTGGAGCATGCTGAAAACAGATATCAAGTAGGCATGTTTACGAGCTCGATGCACTCACTACGGAGCAAGTCATGATAATCTAAGCATATACCCATCAAGAATACACAAAATGAAAGCTAGACATGGCAAGAACAATAACATAGCATGCACGGATCAACTACAACATCATCGGCAAAATCGCTAACAAGTAGACAATCTGCCCAGATTCACGAAGTAGCAAAAGTAGAGCTC
Source organism: Triticum aestivum (assembly GCF_018294505.1). Lineage (NCBI taxonomy): Eukaryota > Viridiplantae > Streptophyta > Magnoliopsida > Poales > Poaceae > Triticum > Triticum aestivum. Next base: position 42,170,046 of record NC_057794.1, on the reverse strand, counting down.
GATTGACTCAAGCTAAGGTGCTCCATAATTGCAAACAAAGACATGTATGGATAGAGCACTACAAGATTAACAAAACATCCTTACTGATCATCCTCAAAAGAGGCACGGATCACTAGGAAACAATATGAACATATGGCAACATGAGATAAACAGATCAAGGACTTAGTGGAAATGCTAAGTTCCTGAAATCAGCATTACCAAGTGCCTCACTTTGCAAGCTCGTGCTAGTCACCACACACATCACAAAAATACATGGGTTGCACCTCTGGAAAGATGGAAAACCCTTAACAAAACATATGTAGAGCTCATGGGCATATCATGCACACAATAATCATGGCAAAAATGACAAATATCTAAATGGAGTAGCAGATCTGACAATTATCTCAAGTAGCCCTCTTCTAACAGTATTTCGGGCATCAAGATGAACTCAAATGAAAATAATGCAATGGAATGAAATGACGTACTCTCTGAGATGAACATTTTGATATGCTATATGCCTAAAACGGAGCTACGGATGCAAAGTTACGACATGCGAAAAAATGCTAAAAATATCTGAGATTAGGTCAAAAAGTCAACCGATTCGAATCCCAGATCTGGATCGAGCGCGATCTTCGAGGTTCACCGCCGGGGTACTGTTCGCCGGAGAGGAGACCCGAGGTCGCCGGACTTGGCGAGGGCGTCGAGGGGCAGCGAGGAGAAGGCCGGACGGCGAGGCGGCGGCGTCGGCGTCGGGGAAGACGTCCGCGGGGCGGCGCGCGGCGAGCCGGAGACGATGGCGGCAGTCGCTGGCGTTGGGGAGGTGCGGCGGACGGCTCGGTGGCGGTGCACGCGATGGAGAGGAGCGACGCAAGGCGCGGCTGGATGGGCCTCGGGAGGGCCCGGCCTGGGCTCTCCGGGCCGGCGATGTGGGCGCGGGGTGCGGGCGAGTCGCGTTGTGACACGTGGCGGCGGCGGGGGCAGGTCGGACTTGTCCGGCCTGGCGGACTTCGTCAGGCAGCGCGAGGAGGGGGAAGCTAGGTTAGGTATCCGGATTTCGGGGGAGAGGGACCTTTATATAGAGGTAGAGGGAGCTAGGAGGCTCCAAATTGAGCATGGTTTGCGGCCACGCGATCGTGATCGAACGCTCTAGATGATGGGGAGGCTTTAGGTGGGGTTTGGGCCAAAATGGAGGGGTGTTGGGCTGCAACACACACGAGGCCTTTTCGGTCCCTCGGTTAACCGTTGGAGTATCAAACGAAGTCTAAATGGTACGAAACTTGACAGGCGGTCTACCGGTAGTAAACCAAGGCCGCTTGGCAAGTCTCGGTCCAATACGAAAATGTTTAATCCCCACACACGAAAGAAAGGTAGAAATGACCACCGGACGAGAACGAAGCGCCGGAATGCAAAACGAACAACGGGGAAAATGCTCGAATGCAAGAGATGAACACGTATGCAAATGCAATGCACATGATGACATGATATGAGATGCATGACAATGATAAAACACATGGAGACAAAGACCCGAACCTGAGAAAATAAAATAACTTAAGGCCGGAAACGGCAAGAGTTGGAGTACATATTGGGAAAGTCATATCCGGGGTGTTACACCATCCGTCTCTTCGTGGCTGGGTGAAGCTTTCCACAAGATGTCATGGCGCTTCTCCATGCATCCCGGCCATCCGCTATTTTCTCTAGAGTGCCCGCCAACCGTCCTCCAGCCAGTAGTGAATTTGAAGTCCATCTTGAGCTTGAAGTCATGGGGTTGTCATCATCTTGACTCTCACATCTCCCTTATGAATCTCTCAACCAACCCCGTCTACGAGCATAGCAAAATAAACTACATCATCTCGGGCAATGGTAACAAGGGAATTGGGTTCATCCTACCTCATGATACTACTCAAGAACATAACTTAAAATTCTCCTACTGCATGCATGGTGGGGAGTGTTGGGGAACGTTGCAGAAAACAAAAATTTTCCTACTCGTTTCACCAAGATCATCTAGGAGTTCATCTAGCAACGAGTCATTGGATGCATCTACGTACCTTGTAGATCGCGAGCGGAAGCGTTCAAAGAACGGGGATGATGTAGTCGAACACGACGTGATTCGAATCACCGGAGATCCTAGCACCGAACGGACGGCACCTCCGCGTTCAACACACATACGGAACAGCCACGTCTCCTCCTTCTTGATCCAGCAAGGGAGGGAGGAGAGGTTGAGGGAGATGGCACCAGCAGCAGCACGACGGCGTGGTGTTGATGGAGCTGCAGTACTCCGGCAGAGCTTCGCTAAGCACTATGGAGGTTGAGGAGGTGTTGGGGAGGGAGAAGGAGGCAACCAAAGGCCAAGGACTCAAGGTATGAAGTCCCTCCTCTCCCCCACTATATATAGGGGTGCCAAGGGGGGGTGGCCGGCCCTAGGAGATCCAATCTCCTAGGGGGTGCGGCGGCCTAGGGGGGTTTCCCTCCCCCCCAAGGCACCTAGGAGGTGCCTTACCCTCCTAGGACTCTTGCCCCCTTGAACCCTAGGCGCATGGGCCTATGTGGGGCTGGTGCCCTTGGCCCATTAGGCCAAGGCGCACCCCCTTGCAGCCCATGTGGCCCCCGGGGATGGGTGGCCCCACCCGGTGGGCCCCCGGGACCCCTCCGGTGGTCCCGGTACAATACCGATAACCCCGAAACTTGTCCCGATGCCCGAAACAGGACTTCCCATATATAAATCTTTACCTCCGGACCATTCCGGAACTCCTCGTGACGTCCGGGATCTCATCCGGGACTCCGAACAACATTCGGGTTACTGCATATACATATCCCTACAACCCTAGCGTAACCGAACCTTAAGTGTGTAGACCCTACGGGTTCGGGAGACAAGCAGACATGACCGAGACGACTCTCCGGTCAATAACCAACAGCGGGATCTGGATACCCATGTTGGCTCCCACATGCTCCACGATGATCTCATCGGATGAACCACGATGTCGAGGATTCTATCAACCCCGTACGCTATTCCCTTTGTCTATCGATATGTTACTTGCCCGAGATTCGATCGTTGGTATCCCAATACCTCGTTCAATCTCGTTACCGGCAAGTCACTTTACTCGTACCGTAATGCATGATCCCGTGACCAGACACTTGGTCACTCTGAGCTCATTATGATGATGCATTACCGAGTGGGCCCAGTGATACCTCTCCGTCATACGGAGTGACAAATCCCAGTCTTGATCCATGTCACCCAACAGACACTTTCGGAGATACCCGTAGTCTACCTTTATAGTCACCCAGTTACGTTGTGACGTTTGGCATACCCAAAGCACTCCTACGGTATCCGGGAGTTACACGATCTCATGGTCTAAGGAAAAGATACTTTGACATTGCAAAACTCTAGCAAACGAACTATACGATCTTGTGCTATGTTTAGGATTGGGTCTTGTCCATCACATCATTCTCCTAATGATGTGATCTCGTTATCAATGACATCCAGTGTCCATAGTCAGGAAATCATGACTATCTGTTGATCAACGAGCTAGTCAACTAGAGGCTCACTAGGGACATGTTGATGTCTATTATTCACACATGTATTACGATTTCCAGATAACACAATTATAGCATGAATAAAGACAATTATCATGAACAAGGAAATATAATAATAATGCTTTTATTATTGCCTCTAGGGCATATTTCCAATAGTCTCCCACTTGCACTAGAGTCAATAATCTAGTACATTGTGATGAATCGAACACCCATGGAATTCTGGTGTTGATCATGTTTTGCTCTAGGGAGAGGTTTAGTCAACGGATCTGCTACATTCAGGTCCGTATGTACTTTACAAATCTCTATGTCTCCATCTTGAACATTTTCACGAATGGAGTTGAAGCGACGCTTGATGTGCCTTGTTTTCTTGTGAAACCTGGGCTCCTTGGCAAGTGCAATAGCTCCAGTGTTGTCACAGAAGAGCTTGATCGGCCCCGACGCATTGGGTATGACTCCTAGGTCGGTGATGAACTCCTTCACCCATATTGCTTCATGTGCTGCCTCCGAGGCTGCCATGTACTCCGCTTCACATGTAGATCCCGCCACGACGCTTTGCTTGCAACTGCACCAGCTTACTGCCCCACCATTCAAAATATACACGTATCCGGTTTGTGACTTAGAGTCATCCAGATCTGTGTCGAAGCTAGCATCGACGTAACCCTTTACGACGAGCTCTTCGTCACCTCCATAAACGAGAAACATTTCCTTAGTCCTTTTCAGGTACTTCAGGATATTCTTGACCGCTGTCCAGTGTTCCTTGCCGGGATTACTTTGGTACCTTCCTACCAAACTGACGGCAAGGTTAACATCAGGTCTGGTACACAGCATGGCATACATAATAGAACCTATGGCTGAGGCATAGGGGATGACGCTCATCTCTTCTATATCTTCTGCCGTGGTCGGACATTGAGCTGAGCTCAATTTCATACCTTGTAACACAGGCAAGAACCCTTTCTTGAATTGATCCATATTGAACTTCTTCAATATCTTATCAAGGTATGTGCTTTGTGAAAGACCTATGAGGCGTCTTGATCTATCTCTATAGATTTTGATGCCTAATATATAAGCAGCTTCTCCAAGGTCCTTCATTGAAAAACTTTTATTCAAGTAGGCCTTGATGCTGTCCAAGAGTTCTATATCATTTCCTAACAAAAGTATGTCATCTACATATAATATGAGAAATGCTACAGAGCTCCCACTCACTTTCTTGTAAACGCAGGCTTCTCCATAAGTCTGTGTAAACCCAAACGCTTTGATCATCTCATCAAAGCGAATGTTCCAACTCCGAGATGCTTGCACCAGCCCATAAATCGAGCGTTGGAGCTTGCACACTTTGTCAGCATTCTTAGGATCGACAAAACCTTCCGGCTGCATCATATACAATTCTTCCTTAAGGAAACCACTAAGGAATGCCGTTTTGACGTCCATTTGCCATATTTCGTAATCATAGAATGCGGCAATTGCTAACATGATTCGGACGGACTTCAGCTTCGCTACCGGTGAGAAAGTCTCATCGTAGTCAACCCCTTGAACTTGTCGATAACCCTTAGCGACAAGCCGAGCTTTATAGATGGTCACATTACCATCCGTGTCTGTCTTCTTCTTAAAGATCCATTTATTTTCTATGGCTCGCCGTTCAACGGGCAAGTCAGTCAAAGTCCATACTTCGTTCTCATACATGGATCCTATCTCGGATTTCATGGCTTCTAGCCATTTGTCGGAATCCGGGCCCGCCATCGCTTCTTCATAGTTCGAAGGTTCACCGTTGTCTAACAACATGATTTCCAAGACAGGGTTGCCGTACCACTCTGGTGCGGAACGTGTCCTTGTGGACCTTCGAATTTCAGTAGGAGCTTGATCAGAAGTATCTTGATCATTATCATTAACTTCCTCTCTAGTCGGTGCTGGCTCCTCAGGAACATTTTCTTGAGTTGCGCCATTTTCCGGTTCAAGAGGCAATACTTCATCAAGCTCTACTTTCCTCCCACTTACTTCTTTCGAGAGAAACTCTTTCTCCAGAAAGGACCCATTCTTGGCAACAAAGATCTTGCCTTCGGATCTAAGGTAGAAGGTGTACCCAATAGTTTCTTTTGGGTACCCTATGAAGACGCATTTTTCCGATTTGGGTTCGAGCTTTTCAGGTTGAAGTTTCTTGACATAAGCATCGCATCCCCAAACTTTTAGAAACGACAGCTTAGGTTTCTTCCCAAACCATAATTCATACGGTGTCGTCTTAACGGATTTCGACGGAGCCCTATTTAAAGTGAATGCGGCAGTCTCTAAAGCATAGCCCCAAAAAGAAAGCGGTAAATCGGTAAGAGGCATCATAGATCGCACCATATCTAACAGAGTGCGATTACGACGTTCGGACACACCATTACGCTGAGGTGTTCCAGGCGGCGTGAGTTGTGAAACTATTCCACATTTTCTTAAGTGTGCCCCAAACTCGTGACTCAAGTATTCTCCTCCACGATCTGATCGTAGAAACTTGATTTTCCTGTCACGTTGATTTTCAACCTCACTCTGAAATTCCTTGAACTTTTCAAAGGTTTCAGACTTGTGTTTCATTAAGTAGATATACCCATACCTACTTAAATCATCAGTGAGGGTGAGAACATAACGATAGCCACCGCGAGCCTCAACACTCATTGGACCGCACACATCGGTATGTATGATTTCCAATAAGTCGGTTGCTCGCTCCATTGTTCCTGAGAACGGAGTCTTGGTCATTTTACCCATAAGGCATGGTTCGCACGTGTCAAATGATTCATAATCAAGAGACTCTAAAAGTCCATCAGCATGGAGCTTCTTCATGCGTTTGACACCTATGTGACCAAGGCGGCAGTGCCACAAGTATGTGGGACTATCATTATCAACTTTACTTCTTTTGGTACTCACATTATGAATATGTGTAGCATCACGTTCGAGATTCATAAGGAATAAACCATTCACCATAGGAGCATGACCATAAAACATATCTCTCATAAAAATGGAACAACCATTATTCTCAGATTTAAAAGAGTAGCCATCTCGAATTAAACGAGATCCCGATACAATGTTCATGCTCAAAGCTGGCACTAAATAACAATTATTAAGGTTTAAAACTAATCCCGAAGGGAGATGCAGAGGTAGCGTGCCGACGGCGATCACATTGACCTTGGAACCATTCCCGACGCGCATCGTCACCTCGTCCTTTGCCAGTTTCCGCTTATTCCGCAGCCCCTGCTTTGAGTTACAAATGTGAGCAACTGCACCGGTATCAAATACCCAGGAGCCCCTACGGGCACTAGTAAGGTACACATCAATTACATGTATATCACATATACCTTTGGTTTTGCCGGCCTTCTTATCCGCTAAGTACTTAGGGCAGTTCCGCTTCCAGTGACCGCTTCCCTTGCAATAAAAGCACTCAGTCTCGGGCTTGGGTCCATTCTTTGGCTTCTTCCCGGCAGCTTGCTTGCCGGGCGCGGCAACCTCCTTGCCGTCCTTCTTGAAGTTCTTTTTACCCTTGCCTTTCTTGAACTTAGTGGTTTTATTGACCATCAACACTTGATGTTCCTTTCTGACTTCTACCTCTGCTGATTTCAGCATAGCAAATACTTCAGGAATGGTCTTTTCCATCCCCTGCATATTGAAGTTCATCACAAAGCTCTTGTAGCTTGGTGGAAGCGACTGGAGGATTCTGTCAATGACCGCATCATCCGGGAGATTAACTCCCAGCTGAGTCAAGCGGTTATGCAACCCAGACATAGTGAGTATGTGCTCACTGACAGAACTTTTTTCCTCCATCTTACAGCTAAAGAATTTGTCGGAGACTTCATATCTCTCAACCCGGGCATGAGCTTGGAAAACCATTTTCAGCTCTTCGAACATCTCATATGCTCCATGTCTCTCAAAACGCTTTTGGAGCCCCGGCTCTAGGCTGTAAAGCATGCCGCACTGAACGAGGGAGTAGTCATCGAAACGTGCCTGCCAAGCGTTCATAACATCTTGTTCTGCAGGGAGAACGGGTGCGTCACCAAGCGGTGCTTGTAGGACATAATCTTTCTTGGCAGCTATGAGGATGATCCTCAGGTTCCGGACCCAGTCCGTATAGTTGCTGCCATCGTCTTTCAGCTTAGTTTTCTCTAGGAACGCGTTCAAGTTGAGGACTACGTTGGCCATTTGATCTACAAGACATATTGCAAAGATTTTAGACTAAGTTCATGATAATTAAGTTCAACTAATCAAATTATTAGTGAACTCCCACTTAGATTAGACATCCCTCTAGTCATCTAAGTATTACATGATCCGAGTTAAACTAGACCGTGTCCGATCATCATGTGAGACGGACTAGTCAACATCGGTGAACATCTTCATGTTGATCGTATCTTCTATACGACTCATGCTCGACCTTTCGGTCTTCTGTGTTCCGAGGCCATGTCTGTACATGCTAGGCTCGTCAAGTCAACCTAAGTGTTTGCATGTGTAAATCTGTCTTACACCCGTTGTATGTGAACGTCTGAATAAAACACCCGATCATCACGTGGTGTTTTGAAACAGCGAACTGTCGCAACGGTGCACAGTTAGGGGGAACACTTCTTGAATTTTATTGTGAGGGATCATCTTATTTACTACCGTCGTTCTAAGTAAACAAGATGCAAAACATGATAAACATCACATGCAATCAAATAATAAACGTGACATGATATGGCCATTTTCACATAGCTCCTTTGATCTCCATCTTGGGGCTCCGTGATCATCTTGTCACCGGCTTGACACCATGATCTCCATCATCATGATCTCCATCATCGTGTCTCCATGAAGTTGCTCGCCAACTATTACTTCTACTACTATGGCTAACGCGTTTAGCAATAAAGTAAAGTAATTTACATGGCGTTTCTCGATGACACGCAGGTCATTAAAAGAATAAAGACAACTCCTATGGCTCCTGCCGGTTGTCATACTCATCGACATGCAAGTCGTGAATCCTATTACAATAGCATGAACATCACATATAGATCATTCATCATTCATCACAACTTTGGCCATATCATATCACAAACCACTTGCTGCAAAAACAAGTTAGACGTCCTCTAATTGTTGTTGCAAGTTTTTACGTGGCTGAATTAGGGTTCTAGCAAGAACGTTTTCTTACCTACGTTAAAGCCACAACGTGATTTGTCAACTTCTATTTACCCTTCATAAGGACCCTGTTCATCGATTCCGCTCCAACTAAAGTAGGAGAGACAGACACCCGCCAGCCACCTTATGCAACTAGTGCATGTTAGTCGGTGGAACCGGTCTCACGTAAGCGTACGTGTAAGGTTGGTCCGGGCCGCTTCATCCCACAATACCGCTGAAGCAAGAAAGGACTAGTAACGGCAAGAAAGTTGACAAATCTACGCCCACAACAAATTGTGTTCTACTCGCGCAAGAAGAACTACGCATAGACCTAGCTCATGATGCCACTGTTGGGGAACGTTGCAGAAAACAAAAATTTTCCTACTCGTTTCACCAAGATCATCTAGGAGTTCATCTAGCAACGAGTCATTGGATGCATCTACGTACCTTGTAGATCGCGAGCGGAAGCGTTCAAAGAACGGGGATGATGTAGTCGAACACGACGTGATTCGAATCACCGGAGATCCTAGCACCGAACGGACGTCACCTCCGCGTTCAACACACGTACGGAACAGCCACGTCTCCTCCTTCTTGATCCAGCAAGGGAGGGAGGAGAGGTTGAGGGAGATGGCACCAGCAGCAGCACGACGGCGTGGTGTTGATGGAGCTGCAGTACTCCGGCAGAGCTTCGCTAAGCACTATGGAGGTTGAGGAGGTGTTGGGGAGGGAGAAGGAGGCAACCAAAGGCCAAGGACTCAAGGTATGAAGTCCCTCCTCTCCCCCACTATATATAGGGGTGCCAAGGGGGGGTGGCCGGCCCTAGGAGATCCAATCTCCTAGGGGGTGCGGCGGCCTAGGGGGGTTTCCCTCCCCCCCCAAGGCACCTAGGAGGTGCCTTACCCTCCTAGGACTCTTGCCCCCTTGAACCCTAGGCGCATGGGCCTATGTGGGGCTGGTGCCCTTGGCCCATTAGGCCAAGGCGCACCCCCTTGCAGCCCATGTGGCCCCCGGGGATGGGTGGCCCCACCCGGTGGGCCCCCGGGACCCCTCCGGTGGTCCCGGTACAATACCGATAACCCCGAAACTTGTCCCGATGCCCGAAACAGGACTTCCCATATATAAATCTTTACCTCCGGACCATTCCGGAACTCCTCGTGACGTCCGGGATCTCATCCGGGACTCCGAACAACATTCGGGTTACTGCATATACATATCCCTACAACCCTAGCGTAACCGAAACTTAAGTGTGTAGACCCTACGGGTTCGGGAGACAAGCAGACATGACCGAGACGACTCTCCGGTCAATAACCAACAGCGGGATCTGGATACCCATGTTGGCTCCCACATGCTCCACGATGATCTCATCGGATGAACCACGATGTCGAGGATTCTATCAACCCCGTACGCTATTCCCTTTGTCTATCGATATGTTACTTGCCCGAGATTCGATCGTCGGTATCCCAATACCTCGTTCAATCTCGTTACCGGCAAGTCACTTTACTCGTACCGTAATGCATGATCCCGTGACCAGACACTTGGTCACTCTGAGCTCATTATGATGATGCATTACCGAGTGGGCCCAGTGATACCTCTCCGTCATACGGAGTGACAAATCCCAGTCTTGATCCATGTCACCCAACAGACACTTTCGGAGATACCCGTAGTCTACCTTTATAGTCACCCAGTTACGTTGTGACGTTTGGCATACCCAAAGCACTCCTACGGTATCCGGGAGTTACACGATCTCATGGTCTAAGGAAAAGATACTTTGACATTGCAAAACTCTAGCAAACGAACTATACGATCTTGTGCTATGTTTAGGATTGGGTCTTGTCCATCACATCATTCTCCTAATGATGTGATCTCGTTATCAATGACATCCAGTGTCCATAGTCAGGAAATCATGACTATCTGTTGATCAACGAGCTAGTCAACTAGAGGCTCACTAGGGACATGTTGATGTCTATTATTCACACATGTATTACGATTTCCAGATAACACAATTATAGCATGAATAAAGACAATTATCATGAACAAGGAAATATAATAATAATGCTTTTATTATTGCCTCTAGGGCATATTTCCAACAGGGAGGAATAATTCTAATGCAACAAAATCATAGGTATTGTAAAACATGATCAATGACTTGCCTGGCTGACGGTCTTCGAAAGCTAGCGACTTGTAATAGCAGGCTTCGCACTCCGGGAATTCTATCAAGTCAAACAATAGCACAAATAAGTATTCCACTAAATAACATAACAGCAAGCTAAAGGAAATCACACCAGTACTCAAACCAAAACCAAAGAAAACTCGAGGAAAACAAAATCAAGGTTTTCATCACTTCAAGCAACAACAAAGAAATAGTTGTGTCCTACTAAAAAAATTCTTAACAGAACCAAAACAAGGGTTTTGCTATCTAACAAAAAGGAAAATAGCATATAAACTAGGTGCAAAAAGAATCACATCAATAGCTATTATAAACTCCTATTATGCCTAAAACAAAACTAATAAGAAAAATAAAATAAAACTTTTTATTTTGCTGTAAATAAATGTCCACCCTCTGTAACTACAGAAACTAATCTAAAATAGATTATAACAGGGGTAAATTAAAATTCTATACTAACTAGAACAGCAGGAAGCAGTAGCAGGATAAATAAAACTAGAAAAGCTTGATTTTGACTAAAACTAATTTTAATACAATCTTCAAATACCCCCAACAAGTTCCTACTGCTAGGCTAGGTCACTAGTAGAAAAAGGGTCAAACGTGAAGCACATTAGTGTTGGTTTGTATTTGAGCCGGCACTAATGTATACATTAGTGCCTGTTCCAACGGCTAGCCGGGCCGCTTTCATTAGTACCGATTCGTGGCGAACCTTTAGCACCGGTTCGTGCCACGAACCGGTACTAATGAGAGTGGTGGCAGGATGTTGTCAGACTGGGGCCCCTCCAGCCCCTTTAGTACCGGTTCTTGGCATGAACCGGTACTAAAGGTCATCCTACATAAACCCTTCATCTACCCGAGCTCGCTCTGTTCTTCCCCTTTCCCCTCTCCTCTCTGTTCTTCCCCTCTTCCTCTCGAGCTCATCACACATTTTGCCCAAAATTTGTCAAGATTTGAAGGCCCCCATCCATTCAAATGATCACAAAGGTTAGCAACTTTGTCCTTTCATCTCTCATTGCTAGATTAGCTCTTGCAATGCTTTATATAGTGATTAATTTGTGAGTTTAGTAATTTGGGAGGATATATATATGTGTGTGTGTGCTAGTATTTGATTTATATGCAATTTGAGGTCAAAAATAACACTTAGTTTGCATATGTAGGTGTGGTTTACTTAGTGCCTTCTAAATGTCCGTCGTAACCACCGTCGATCGTCCGCACCGTCCCGTCGCCGGCACCACCTTGTGGTGAGCCTCTTGTTCATGAAATTTTATATAAAAATTGATGTTTGTGTGATTTGGATATATAGTTACTCGTATAATTATCTTACCCGTACGTTGTTTGTTATACATATAGTGCCATGGTTTTGATATCCGTCCCCGTTGGCCCTCGTCCTTGTTATGATTCAGATGTGGTATATATATTCTCTTTTAAAACTAGTTGCATTTCGTGTTTATGACAAATTATGCCCATCAAGTTGACATAGAAATTTTTTCTAGGAGGTATGTGAACCGGAAATTCCAACCGACCCTATTGTCGAGAGGTTAAATTTAGTTGAAAGAGAAAACGAGTACTTGAAAGAAAAATTGAAAAGAATTGAGGGGGAGAAGATGGAATTGGAGTTGCATGTTGTCGATGTCGTCGATGATCACAAGATCAAGATGGAGAAAATGCGCTTGAAGATTAGAAAGATTAGAAAATATGCCATCGATAGTGAGGCTTGGTATCATTATGTTGTTGGATCCATTGTTACCTTAGTTGCGATCTTGATCGTATTTGTTGTTGCATTTAAATGCTTTAGCTAGAGAGTTATTTGTTTGTTGCATTTAAGTGTTGTATGAACTTTATGTATGAACTTGTATTAATTTGGTCTATTCGGTGTTGTGTAATGAAGATGAGCCGGCAATGGATGTACGATGACCGATGCTCTCCCCAGTTCGTTGAGGGCGTGCATACTTTTCTGCTTGCGGCTGAGGCAAACAAGCGGGCGGATGGTTTTATGCCTTGTCCATGTGCTCGCTGTAAGAATGGTCACAATTACTCTACGTCAAGAACCATTCACGTCCATCTGTTTAAGTCCGGTTTCATGCCCCACTATAATGTTTGGACCAAGCACGGAGAAAGAGGGGTTATGATGGAAGACAATGAAGAAGAAGAGGACGACGACAGCTATCCTGGCCATGGGTTCCCTGAATACGATGATACAACAATGGGGGAAGAAGCTGAGCCGGTAATGCGGGAAGAAGCTGAGCCGGCAATGCGGGAAGAAGCTGAAGAAGAGGCATCAGATGAGCCCGTTGATGATCTAGGTCGGGCCATTGCCGATGCAAAGAGAAACTGCGCAAGTGATTTGGAGAAGAAGAAGTTGCAGCGCATGTTAGAGGATCACAAAAAATTGTTGCACCCGAATTGCGTAGGTGACAAGAAAAAGCTGGGCACCACACTGAATTGCTGCAATGGAAGGCAGAGAATGGTGTATCTGACAAGAGATTTGGAAAGTTGCTGGTAATGATAAAGGATATGCTTCCAAAGGACAATGAATTGCCCGAGAGTACGTACGAAGCAAAGAAGGCTGTCTGCCCTCTAGGGTTAGAGGTGCAGAAGATACATGCATGCCCTAATGATTGCATCCTCTACCGCGGTGAGTACGAGGATTTGAACGCTTGCCCGGTATGTGGTGCATTGCGCTATAAGATCAGTCGCGACGACCCTGGTGATGTCGAGGGCGAGCGCCCCAGGAAGAAGATTCCTGCCAAGGTGATGTGGTATGCTTCTATAATACCACGGTTGAAATGTTTGTTCCAAAACAAAGAGCATGCCAAGGCGATGCGATGGCACAGAGAAGACCGTAAAAAAGACGGAAAGTTTGAGAGTACCCGCTGACGGGTCGCAGTGAGACATTGATGATATATATATATATGATTGGTTCTACTAGAAATTCTATTTATATATATATGCATAACGTGTACAGTGTGTAGTATCGTAAAATACCAGCAAACGAAAAAGAATTAAAATGGAAAACACAAAATTAAATGAAAAAGAAATCATAAAACCAAAAAAAACCAAACATTTTAGTACCGGTTGGTGTTACCAACCGGTACTAAAGGGCTCCCGGCCCCCGGAGCTGGCTCGTGCCACGTGGTTGCCCTTTAGCACCGGTTCATGCTGAACCGATACTAAAGGGGGGGCCTTTAGTGACCACACTTTAGTGCCGGTTATGGAACCGGCACTAAAGGGACTTATGAACTGGTGCTATTGCCCGGTTCTGCACTAGCCGGTCCAAACTAAGCATTAGCAAAAAGATCACCTAAAAATATTAATTCAAGCTCAAATTATAGCAGAAATACTAATCTGACTAAATCTAATATAAAACAATTTTTAAAAAACTAAAACATGGCCGAAACTATTTTCTACAGAAACTATAGGAAATTTGCAAACGAAAGCAAAAAAGAATCAACTAAAAATAATAAATAAACTAAAAGATATAGATTTTCCAAGATTGGAACTATTCTGTTTTAAAACAGAAATGAAAATAGAACTAAAAGAAACTAACGCACTAACGGGCCGAAACAGCGAGCGTTCTAAAACTAAACATCGCCTAAGCGTTTAATAAACCAATGCGTCCACGAGCTAATAGAAATAAACCAATCGGACAGTCCAACTAAACCGCAACTTAAAAAATAAGCCGGTCTAAACCGAAACTAAAACCGATCTACTAAAGAAAAACCATACCCCTTCACTAGTTCTAATCTAACGGGTTTGATGGAAGATCGAACGGTGGAGGGGGGGTCCGGTGTCTTACAGCGGCGACGATGGACGAAGACGACGGCGGCGACTCGGGCGATGGCGGTGCGGCGGCTCGGTCGTCGGGGAGGAAGGCGGTGGCATCGGGGCGATGCGGCGGAGCTTGGGGAATTCGGGGCGGGGTCGCTGGAGCTCGGAGACGGCGGGGTCACTGGAGCTCGGAGACGACGGAGGCGATGGAGACGTGCTTGGGTGAGCTCCTGCTCCGGCGGGCGGCGGTCGAGCTCGAGGGCGACAGCTTTGGGGTTCCTAGGCGATGAGATGGTGTCAGCGAGGTGCGCGGGGAACAGGCGGTTTGGGTGGTGTAGCTTGGAAGCAAGGGGGATGCTCACCGGCGACAGAAGCGGCAGCGAACCGAGGCGGCGGTGGCGAGATGCGTTTGGCGAGGGCGCGAGCTATGGGTGGATTTGGGCTTAGGGTTTTAGGGGGATCGAGAGAGGAGATGCGTAGGTATTTATAGGACACGTTTTCGTGGAGGAGGGGCAGCTCGGGTTAGGGTTTTGGGAGCACGGACGTCGAGGGCTGGCGAGATTCTGGCGCTGGTCGTTGCAGGAGGAAGGAGATAAGGTGGGGTCGGGGTGTCGGCGTGAGAGAGAGAGGGAGTTGCGGTCGGGCAACCGGAGCGGAGGCGGCTCGGGCGTGCGGCGCGCTGGGCTGGCGGCCTCGGCGCTGGTGGGCTACGGCCTCGGCGACTGGGCCTGCTGGCCTAGCGCCTAGCGCGCCGGGGTTTTTCCCTTTTTTTGAATTAAGGTAGAGAGAGAAAACTAATTATAGAGAAACCTATAGTATTTTTTATATAGGACATATATATATATATATATATATATATATATCAATAAAGTCATAAAAATAGATCCTACAACATGAACATTTTTCCAGAGGCAAAATAGAAACAACAAAAAAACATTTTCTGCAAATTCCAAATAAATTCAAATTTGAATTCAAACTTTTTGGCAATATTTTCTTCTGACGTTTTTTTTGGAGTGTCATGTTTACTCCTCTCATACGTTTGCTCAAGTATTTGTTAGGTATTTTTGAAATAAATTTCAATTGCCAATTCAAATTCAAATTCAAATAAAACTCAACTGCCTCTGAAATTTCAAATGCCACTCAATTTCAAACAACATGCATAGATGCTTAGCTAATAATTGTAAAACATTCCAAATTGAAAGTTTGGAATGTTACACATTGCTTGCAAGACTTATAGTGATGTGCATTACCGAGAGGGCCCAGAGATACCTCTCCAACAATCAGAGTGACAAATCCTAATCTTGATCTATGCCAACTCAACAAACACCATCGGAGACACCTGTAGAGCATCTTTATAATCACCCAGTTAAGTCATGAAGAAAGCAATAGCAATAAACTAAACGATCATAGTGCTAAGCTAACGGATAGGTCTTGTCCATCACATCATTCTCTAATGATGTGATCACGTTCATCCAATGACAATACATGTATATGGCTAGGAAACTTAACCATCTTTGATTGAAAAGCTAGTCAAGTAGAAGCATACTAGGAAGACTCTGTTTGTCTATGTAATCACACATGTACTAAGTTTCCGGTTAATACAATTCTACCATGAATGATAAACATTTATCATGATATAAGGAAATATAAATAACAACTTTATTATTGCCTCTAGGGCATATTTGCTTCAGGCTAGCGTTGGATGGTGTCTTTCTACATTCATGTCTGCGGATGGGTGCGAGAAGAAATTTGCGGGTTGCCATTGAAGATGCCCTAATCTAACTATACGATTTAGCTCCTTCCAATCATCAATGTACACAGGTAGTCTTTCCAATATCAATAGTGCTAGAAGGGTTGGGCGCGTTTTGTTGCGCCATTGGTGTTGTGGAATTTCTTGAAAAGTTAATCACTTTGTTTCAAAATATAAGATATATTATTTTTATGAAAAGTCAAACCTTTCAAATTTCATCAAATTTATAAAATATATCAAAATTCATAATATCAAATTGGTATTTTTAGATTCGTTGTGAAATGAATCTCCACACTTATTTTGTTTAATAATTGTGGATGCGGATATTTTTGCTTTGAACTTGGTCAAACTTAAAGATATTTGACTTTCCAAAAAACTAATACCCCTTATATCTTGAAATGGATAGAATATTTAGTTTGGCGGGTGGGGGAGACGATAGAGTGTATTTTATTTTTATTTATAGTGCGGTGATTTGGCGGGTCTATCATGGTGTGATTTTGTGCTATCTGCCAACCAACCTATATTTATGTGTGAAATTTTTTGTGTCAGTGGTTGCACATACTATATTTGTGCTACAATATCACATGGTGATGCTTCTTTTTTCTAGGTGGTGGAAGGGTGCGCATGATTGATATATTTTTATAGGCCGGTTGCTGCTGATTGATTTGAAAAATCGTTGGTCCGATCAGAATCATAAACTAAATCCAAAATTGAATACCTCAATTGAATGAAAGAGCTGCAGAACATAGTAGATTAAAAAATGAATGAGGATCTTGAGAAATTGTTAACCCGATCAAAATCGGATGACCCGATTCTAAATTGACATCAATTAATTGTAAGGCATTAAAATTTGAAAGTATAGTGTATAGCATAAAAGAATTGAATAAAAGAGTTTTTAAAAATTGTTGATCCGGTCAAAATCTGGTAATCCAATTCTAATTGAAAATCTCAATTAAACGTGGACTCTTTAAAGCTAGAAAGCTTAGTATTATAGAGGATATTGTGTTTCCAACTTACCAAAGCATACAATACTTAAATACGTTCCAGCAAGGAATAATTCAATTATAAACATGTAAAGTAATTCCATGGAGAAATACATGTATAGTTTTTTTTTTCAGAAAAACTTTCAATCTATTCATCTTCAATCATGGCAGTACGACGAACACAAAAAATAGAAATTGCATCCAGATCCGTAAACCACCTAGCAACGACTACAAGCACTGAAGCGAGCCGAAGGCGCTTCGCCGTCATCGCCCCTCCATCGCCGGAGTCGGGCGCAACTTGTTATAGTAGACAGTCGGGAAGTCGTCGTGCTAAGGCCCCATAAGACCAGTGCACCAGAACAGCAACCGTCGCCGATGAAGAATAACGTAGGTTGGAAGGATTCAACCCGAAGACACACGAACGTAGACGAACAACGGCGAGATCCGAGCAAATCCACCAAAGATAGATCCGCCGGAGACACATCTCCACACGCTCACCAACGATGCTAGACGCTCTACCGGAATGAGGGCTAGGCGGGGAGACCTTTATTCCATCTTCAGAGAGACGCCGATGTCTCGCCTTCCTCGTCGTCGTAAAAAAAGAAGCTCTCTTTGATGGACCTCATCACGGCGCGGACGGCGTTCCGGTTGAGGAGGAGATGGGGGGAGGGCGGAGACAAGCCGGAGGCGGGGACGACGGCGACGTACGATTCCTTTTGTTGGTTGGCGTGGAAATCGCGGGAGGATGAGCACGGCGGCGACGTACGATTCGTGGCCGGCGGCGTCCTCAAAATGCCGTGTTTACCGATGAAAAGAAGAGTCGCCGGCATGCAGATCGAGGGCGTGATGGTTGGGGATGAGGAGCACGGGGAAACTCGGTCCATGCCTGAAGCCGGCCGGCGAGCCGAGAAGATCCGGCCTGGCCTGGAACTTGGACAATGACGACGTACGCAGGGGGAGGGGTATTTTACTTTTTGATTTGAGGGATATTTGATTTGAGGCAATCGAGGAAGCCGTATTGGAGGTACTGCCATCCACCAGTCCACCACACACAGATGGTTCAAGTGGAATGTGCTTCGCAGGGCAAAGGACTACATTGGTTTCCCTTACACCAAAACGAGTAGCTTTCGAGTGGGGCTCCACAAAATTCTGAACGACACGCTGACGGCTGATGAGTTTGAGAGAGCATGGGAGATGCTGCTAGAGGAGCATGGATTGGAGAATCATCCATTTCTGAAGGACATCTATGAGGTGCGGCACAAGTGGGTTAAGGCATACTTCAGCGACACATTGCTACACTGACCAGCACACAAAAGAGCGAGAGCGCGAAACACTTTCTGAAACAACATGGCGTTCCACGGGATTGCTCAATGGAGCTTTTCGCCGAACAGTAGGAGAAACTGCGGTCTGATCAGCAACCGGACTATGGGTTTCAGGAGCAGAGGACTACTATGGTAAGCTTAACTTGAGGAAATTAATAAATTTCCTTTATTCCATCTTCAGAACGGGGGCTAGGCGGGGAGACCTTTATTCCATTTTCAAAGAGCCGCCGCTGTCTCGCCTTCCTAAGCAGAACACAAACTCTAACAAGACAGGAAAAAACGGCTAAAAACAGAGCCCTTCCGCCGGCCCTTGCCACGATCCACCGCGCTTCCCTTGCCCAGAGCCACCGGAGACGAGGAGAACCTGCGGCGGCCTATATGTGTGTAACTAGAGCTGCCGAGGCGTCTATAAGATTTCAGTTTCTCACGTGCAACATTTCTTCTCTTGTCCTGGCCTTTTGCCGCACATACTCCGGGTCAACCCCGGGCATTTCTCGATACAGAAAGTCAATAGACAAGCACGGCAAGCCACCTTCCGTTGGACATACATGCACTCCCATCCAACGAGTCGAGCGATGCTGCCAAGCGTGAACACGTCGCATTCAACCGGTCAATTTAAGTAGCTCATGCGGTGTGTATGATATGATACATGTAGAGGCAGGCGTGCACGCTAGCCTGTGCTTGTGCATCCCCGGCCGGCCGGCCGGCATGTCACCGCCTCGCTCTCACCGGCACGACTTGCGGACACCGGCGAGACAACGCGTCCGTGCATGCTTGAAGAATGAGGTGCTCTGCTCGTTACTGAACTGATTCTTGCAAATAAAATGTGTGGGCTGGTGTGAGAACGACTCGCCCAACTCGCCCAACATGCTAAGGGATTTGAGAGTTCCTTAACATAGCGTGGGCACGCATTTTCCGACACAATCCCTTTCGGTAGGCATCATGCCACAGCCACTCCCTGCGAGTAAATGGATGGAACTTCATTCCAGAATATATGGTTGCGGTTGCGTGCTTGCAAGATTATGATAAAAATTCAGCACGAGCATGGGGTTAGGGTACTGCATTTTCAACGGACCAGCTTTTATCAACTATAGGAGTAATAGTACGTAACTTTTTAAGTATACTCTAGTCTCAAAGACACCATAGAATAATACTGAAATCATGACTCGCGAATGGCGGCCATTGTTTCCTTGCATTTTCCCGTCTTGCATTGTGTCGCAAGCATGGTCGATAATTTTCATGTGCAATAAAACAGTAGTGTTTCGCCGGTGAAAAACAAATTTGGGGTAACGTTTGGTGTTCAAATTTGTTTTTTTTTTCACAGTCCAAAATGTTTAACCTTTTTGTCGAAAAATTTGCAGGTAACATTTGGATGCAGCTATAAATACATAAAAAATTGTCAGAATTTTTTTACATTTGAAAATTTATTTTTCGCACGCAGGAGCGCGTGCTCCCGGGAGCCAAATTGGATTTCCAACAAATATGTGCCCACAAAACACCCTGCCATCAACATCGTCTTCCACAACGCTACTTGAAAAGGTATTTATTCTTTGAAAACGAATATATCCACTCAAATTTACAACTCATTACTTGGGCAGTTGGGCTGCTTCTCGGAGCACTTTGATTGCAGGGGATTCTTGTGAGAGAAATCAAACACCAAAACTGCAGCATTTTTTTAGTTTCCCTAAACCGCTACATTGATCTCCTGTTCACCTCACGAAACACACACACACGCAAACAAAAGTGTCCCATTACTAAGCCGAAAGGTCGATCATGTCCTAATCCAATGCAAAGGTGTGTTCCCACCTGAAAGAATACAAGAAGGATATTTTAGGGCAAAGTATATTATCGGGTGACTAGTTTAATTCAAGAATGATAATTCAAATCATCCAAACCAAAAACATAAAGAGTTGATCTTTTTCACCAATCATTTCTCTTCAAACCCTAGGAGAGCCAATCTCTGGGCACACATCATCACCATCTCTCCTCTGCCTGCGGTCTCCCCCTTCTCTAGCTCTGTCAGTGTGAGGGTGTAAGGAGGCCCGAAACTATTGGATAGAGTTGTAGCTTTTACCCGATTAAGGGCGTAGGTTTTAGTTGTCCGTTGCTTTGGACACATGGAGCAAGATGATGCAATACCACCTACAACAAGAGCTAAAAATGAAGCAAGGTCCAGCGAATGAAGAAGGCAAGGCCAACACACATTATAAAGGTCATGGTCGTCATCTTCCAAAGCAACACTCCAAAAACATATTGATTCTTTTAAAAGAGGAGATATCCACTCATCGATGAATCGATACTTTGGCAGCTTCTCTGAGGCACTTGAATTAGACGGATTATTGAGAGAGAAAGCAACCTTGTCCTAACCTGCAACATTAATCACATGTTCATTACATCAAACACCAAAAATTCTCCCAAATGCACGTTCCCAATTGAAGAATACATCAAAGATGATTTGAAGGAGTGTCCTCATCCACTGTGAATCAATAAATTCTCAGCCAAATATATAAATTTGTTAATACAAACTGCAAACAATACTTACCCTACTATAAACAACTCTCCATTTATAGTAAAAAAAAGGATTGTAAAAACTGTACCATTGTGTTCATCATAGCTCTGAAAGATGGAAAACTTGCATGTATATCAATGTATAGATTCATGGATCCCTCTGATCCAAATTATTTGTCTTTCTAGAAATTTCAACAAGTGACTGCATACGAAGCAAAATGAGTGAATCTACACTCTAAAATATATCTATATACATCCGGATGTGGTAGTCAATTTAAAATCTCTAAAAAGACAAATAGTTAGGAACAGAGGGAGTAAATGTCAAGATAGACGGTCCTTGCTGAGATTTATCTAATACTCAGTCAACATAGAATTAGCAAATCTGGTCCTAGTAATTTAAAAGGCATGGTGACTAGTTTACCACATCCTTCACACAGAAGGACGAAAAACGTGGGCAAAAGATTCCCAACGAGATTTGGAATCTCCTCCCCGCCCCGTGTGGACTCATCTACGTCTCTTGGCCCCTCGCACCTCAGCGTTTGACCCTCGACGGCGGCACCCCAACCCCCTCCCTCCCCGCCAGACGAACGAACTCCCGCAGCCACACGCCGCCATGACCAGCCCCATCATCCCGCGGACCGACGACGGCGGCCATGCCGCGACGGCGACGAGGGTGGGCCGCCTCAACGCCGCGGTGGAGCGGTCCTGGGTGGGCCGGCGCTTCCGCCTGGCGGCGCGGGGGACCACCTTCACCACGGAGCTCCGCGCCGGCACCACCACGTTCCTCACCATGGCCTACATCCTCGCCGTCAACGCCTCCATCCTCTCCGACTCGGGCGCCACCTGCACCGTCGACGACTGCGCCAACCCCTCGCCGGCCTGCAAGTTCCCGCCCGTCGACCCGGGGTACGCCGCCTGCCTCTCCCGCGCGCGCCGCGACCTCATCGTCGCCACCGCCGCCTCCTCCGTCATCGGCTCCTTCATCATGGGCGCCTTCGCCAACCTCCCCATCGCGCTCGCCCCCGGCATGGGCACCAACGCCTACTTCGCCTACACCGTCGTCGGCTTCCACGGCTCCGGCACGCTCTCCTACCGCAAGGCCCTCGCCGCCGTCTTCATCGAGGGCCTCGTCTTCCTCCTCATCTCCGTCGTCGGGCTACGGTCCAAGCTCGCCCAGTTGATCCCCAAGCCCGTGCGGATCGCGTCGTCCGCGGGGATCGGTCTCTTCTTGGCGTTCATCGGGCTGCAGAGCAACCAGGGGTTCGGGCTCGTCGGGTTCAGCACCTCCACGCTGGTCACCCTCGGCGCGTGCCCCGCGTCGCAGCGCGCGTCCGTGGCGCCGGTGATCACGTTCCCCAACGGCACGGTGGCGCTGATGCCCGGCGGCACGGTCTCCGGCGGCATACTCTGCCTCTCCGGCCGGATGACCTCCCCGACCTTCTGGCTCGCGATGGTCGGCCTCCTCATCATCGCCTTCTGCCTCATCAAGAACGTCAAGGGCGCCATGATCTACGGCATCCTCTTCGTCACCTTCATCTCATGGCCGCGCAACACGGCCGTCACCGCGTTCCCGGACACGCCCGCCGGCGACGAGAGCTTCAGCTACTTCAAGAAGGTGTTCGACGTCCACCGCATCCAGTCCACCGCCGGCGCGCTCGACTTCAGCGGCATCGGGCACGGCTACTTCTGGGAGGCGCTCATCACCTTCCTCTACGTCGACATCCTCGACACCACCGGCGGGCTCTACTCCATGGCGCGCTTCGCCGGCTTCGTGGACGACGCGACGGGGGAGTTCGAGGGGCAGTACTTCGCCTTCATGTCCGACGCCACCGCCATCGTCTTCGGCTCGCTGCTGGGGACGTCCCCCGTCACGGTCTTCATCGAGTCGTCCACGGGGATCCGCGAGGGGGGGCGGACGGGGCTCACGGCGCTCACCGCGTCCTTGTACTTCACGGCGGCGCTGTTCATCACGCCGCTGCTGGCGTCGATCCCGTCGTGGGCGGTGGGGCCGCCGCTGGTGCTGGTGGGCGTGATGATGATGCGCGCGGTGGCGGAGGTGGACTGGGAGGACATGCGGCAGGCCGTGCCGGCGTTCATGACGCTGGCGCTCATGCCGCTCACCTACTCCATCGCCTACGGCCTCATCGGCGGCATCGCCTCCTACATGCTGCTCCACTCCTGGGATTGGGCGTGCCATGCCGCCGCCAGGTTTGGTTGTCGTCCTCGCCGGAAAGTGGGTGGCGGTGAGGCCACGGGAGCCGATACACCAGTAGTAAGTAGCAACAGTGGCAGTGCTAGTGGCAATGGGGAACATGGGAAAGACGTGTCTCACGTGGAATTGTCCTAGTAGCAGTTTTCATTTTCTGCTTGTAGTTTATGTTTTGTTTGTGAATTGTTTTCTTGGAAACAAGGACTAGACTCGGTGCTAAATTAAAAATAATGACGCCAAACCTGAAACTGCTAAATTAAAGGGCCAGCTTACAAAGACAGCAAACAAAACAAGCAAAGCAGTATGTTTATGATTCTCCTATGTAGTATTCTTTTACGATTTTGTTGGTCCCTCGTATTAAGTTTCAGAAGTTGAAACTTAACAAAAGTTTAAAAAACCCGTCAAAACGCATTCAAAATGTCTTATTTGAAAGCCTTCGTTATGTGCTCAACCTATGTTAATGAACCGTCAAATACCTTGACCTGTGTCCTACTGGTAATATCTCATTGGGTATTTGTGGATTTTTCTTTTTGCCCTTCGCATTTGTCTATTTTTATACAAACACCCTCAGGGAAATAAAAAAAGTTGCATTGAAGTCCATGGGAGTCGACCATCTTCATGTTGCAAAATGGATCGATGGCGCGCCACGCGTACCAAAAAACCATGCGGGCCATTACTCATCGAGCATAATGATCGACCAGAAAAATACACCCTTGAGCCATCAATGTCACACAGGCGAACTGCCGAGATGGGATGACTCTGCGAAACCTTATTCGTTGGATCGGCACCGCCACCATCTACAAACAAGCTATTGGAGAAGACTTCGTTGAGTGCCACCGTCACCACTGCTGGAAGTTCTGAAGCGACGGGCAACGAAAACCTACCTAAGAGCGCCAAATTAGGTGAAACCTACAACTTCATCCGGCAAATCAGTGTCTCCCGCCGCACCCACACCAGCAAGCCCGCAGAGGAGAAGGGTGGGGTGGGGAGGGGGAACCTACCGACGGAGGAGAGGTGGCGGTGTACGGCATTGTACACTCGGAGATCGCCTCTCCTAGGGCTTCGAGAGGAACGATTATGGAAAAGGGCCAATTCTTTCTGCTTTCTGTTTGAACGATGTGGTAAACTAGTCACCGATGAGATACTATACTTTAATTTGTCTTTATTGCACTGTTCAGTGGGAAACACACCATTGCATTGGATTAGGACAGATTGGACCTTTCGGCTTAGAGAAAATGATTGCCTATTTTGTGGTTGGTGAGGTGAACAGGAGATCAATGTTGATTCCTCTCACGAGAATTCCTTGTAATCAAGTGCTTCCGATAAGCTGACCGTGTAGTGATTCATCAACTTGAGTGGATATTATCCTTTTTTTTTGAAGAATTTGGAAGATGATGGTGATGACTTTTGAAGGCCTGATTGTCTCGCCCTCTCCATCCACTGGACCTTGTATCCTATTTTTTTCTGAAAAAAACCCATATATTAATTAACTAAAGTGTTCTCGCAAAAAAAGTTAAATCTTTTATTAGGTATACCCTTAATAGCCAAAGTTACATACGTATTATATAGACAGAAGTAGGAGCATGGAGGGAAAATGCAAGGAAACAACGGATGCCATTCGCGAGTCATGATTTGAGCATCATTATATGGTGTCTTTGAGACTTGAGTGTGCTTAAAAAGTCACTCCAGTTGATAAAACATGTGCCTTTCTGGTTGCCCCGTTGAAAATAGAGTGTTTTGAAACTATTCAAAGGAAACACCATGCGCATGCTGGATTTCTATGACAATCTTACAATCACACAACCATATATTTCCGGAGAATGTGCGCCCACGCTATGTTAAGGAACTGTCAACTCCCTACACATGTGTGGTACTCCCTCCGTTCTTAAATATTTGTCTTTCTAGAGATTTCAACAAGTGACTACATACGGAGCAAAATGAGTGAATCTACACTCTAAAATAAGTCTACATACATCCGTATGTTGTGTCCATTTAAAATGCCTAAAAAGACAAATATTTCGAAACGGAGGGAGTACATCCGTAGTGTGCGGATGTTTATGCGGGTTGGGCGGGTCGTTCTCGCACTTGAAAGAATAATCCTCTAATACACTGAGTAAGAATCAGTTGAGCAACGAGAAGAGAGCATGGGCGCGTCGCCCCAATGTCCGCAAGTCGTGCCGATGAGAGCGAGACAACGAGATGCTGGCCGGCCGGGGATGCACAAGCACAAGCTAGTGTGTTAAATTAAAAAATCTTATCAAAACCTTAGTTAAATTAAAACTTTTCTTGCCCTACTCATATAAAAAACAAATCAGATCTCATCAAAACCTCAACTAAATCAAAACATTTCCTTAAAAATCCCTACTCATGATACATAAAATTATTTATATAGAAATCAAATCAAATCAAACCAAATATTTATATAAAAATCTAGAATACGATGGGGTAAGATATATGTCGAACATGATTGGTGTCATTAAACCACTAGTATATGTATGCTCCCATTGCAACACACATGCTATTAGTCAGCATTTTACCAAGGAGAGTTTGCTCAAATAAGAACGTGAAGTTCGGGGTGCTCCTATATGGCGCCTTCTGTGCCCTGGAACTAACTGGCGCTCACGCGCGACCAAGTGGGCCGCGGCCCAACAACACGCTTCGCAAATCCTGCCCAGTTCCAGCTGCACGTCCGCTCGGTTCGGTCCGTCCCTCGGCCGCAGGTTATTTTTCTCCCTTTTTGCGTTGTTGGCCTGGTAGAAAAGAGACAGGCCGGTTTTTTAATTCTGATGAAAAAGTTTGTGAAAAAGGTTTACGAAAATTATAAAAAAAAGTTCATCCATTTGGAGAAAAAAGTTATCATCGATTTCGAAAAAAAAGTTCAAAAATTGAGAGCCGTTCCTTGATTTTTTTAAAAGCTCATCATTTTTTTAAAGTGTTCATCAATTTTTGCCAGAATTTCATCGTTTTTTAATTTAATAAAAATAGTTCATTCACAAACTTGAAAAAAGTTCACAAGAAAATGGAAAAGGTTCATCAATTATTTTTGAAAAATCAGCGATTCAAAAAGAGTTCACAAATTTTGAAAAAGTCCATGGATTAAGAAACAGAAAGAAGAAGAAAAACGAGTTAGTAATCACAAGAGGTGTGGTGTCTCCGCTGGTGGAAACTGCAAAATCGTTCATGCCTGCTTGGCTAGAAGGGCTTGATTGAACTCTTCCGAATCTCGAAAACCAAGACCACCCTCACGTTTGGCTACACACATTTGTCTCAATCCAATGCACCTTACTTTCATCATTCGTCGCATCCCACCAAAATTTCGAAGAGATCGAAGTCAAATTTTGACACATCTTTTTTGTGAGATGAAAACAACTCATGATGTAAGTTGGTGTGACTTGGAGAACTGATTTGATGAGCACCTCTCTTGCAGTCTTTGACATCCCTTGTCCCTTCAAGCCACTAACTCTTCCCTTTGAGCACTCGGTAACATACTTGAAAGTACCATGTTTTGATATCCCAACCAATGTTGGAACACTCAAATATCTCTCACCGAGGGCTTCTGGTTGAATGCCCAAAATATTATTAAGCTCTAACTTGAACTCCTCCTGTGTTCCTTTTTCAAAGAAAATAGACGACTTTTGAAGATTAGTACGCTGACCAGAAGCCTCTTCATATTTCACCAAAATCTCCTTAAGAGCCACTATGTTGGCACTAGCCTCCTCCAAAAAAACTATACCGCCATCGGCGAAGAGAAGGTGTGTAACATATGGGCCAGTGCTCCCAAAAAACACCCCTTTAATATGGTGTTTCTCTTGTGCTCTTCTAAGCAAAGCAGAGAACCCCTCCACACATAATGAGAATAAGTTGGGGTATAAGGGGTGGCTCCGCCGGAGACCTCTAGATAGTGCAAACCGTCTTGACAAGCCTCCATGTTACATAAACTTAATTCAAGGATGACACTTTTGAGCAGTCGAAACTTTTAATAATAAAACTAAGTAGTGCGATACAACTAGTACGACCAAAGAAAAATAAATTAAAATGCACTCAGCTAAAATTAAGCCTCCAAACCACAATGTGCTTTCACTCTTGTCGATGAGATGTTGAAGATTAGACCCAAGTTGGATATGTTCTAGTAACTTTTTTTCTACCACATTTTACACTAGTGTGTAACATCATTTCTACAATAGCACGTTTGGGTCAAAGTGAAATATTTTTGAGGATTAAGTGAAACAATAAGTTTTAAAGTTTTAAAATTCTAAGGCAAGGCGAAATGATAAGTGACTGCCAATAAATAGTGACAGTCTACGTCGTAAAAAAAGTGTAATTCACTCGAAGAAGAATATTCATCCCAACCGCCGCGGGCGACAGAGACGGCCGCGGAGTTCGCGCCGCCGGGGAAGGAGCAGCGGAGGTCAGCCGGCGTCTACCCATCCTCCTGCCACTTTCCTGTCCGGCCGGCGAAGTAACTAAACGCGGGCGGTTCGTTCCGTTCGCTTCGTTGGTACAGGATCAGGATGAAGGAGGAGGAGAAGGAGAAGGCGCCGCCGCACCCGCATGCCCATGGCGCCGCCGCCGCCGACGCCGCCCCTCCTCCTAGGTACTCGCGCCCGTCGCGCTAGGTGTTGTCTGCTGTCCAGTTTTTTGCTGGGTTTCTCCGTCGAGGGGCCCGGGGGTTGGCTGGATCTGGATGATTGCGACCTAATTCCATGGAACAGGGCTTGCGGATTAATTAATCATCAATTAAGAATAATCCCTGGATCTAGGACTCCTTGATTAGTTAATCCACAAGGATTTGGGGGTTAGGGTTTTAACCTTTTAGGTTGTTGGTTAGCTGCTGGTGGTGATGTGCGCCCAAACAAATTCAGTCAGGCTCTCTGCTTACCTGTTCCAAGTTTGTTGCAAATCATTATGAACAGTTGTGTTTACTGTGGCAACTAAATGCATCTATCGTATCAGCACAGATACTACAATCCCAATCCAGAGCATGTACTCAGCACCATCTACTCCTGTTGATTGATATTCACAGCCCAATCGTAGATATATTAGGTTTGTTTCTTCATGTGCCGGCTGGTGCAAATTAAGAACCCAAACTGTAGGATTGTTGAACTCAAAGTACATATCTCACTTTTGTCATTTACACTCATTTGATGTCTGCGACTTTGTGAACCTTCTATGTTTAGATAGGAACGCTGCTATACGAACGACACAATTGCGTCCGATTTACGGCCGACAAGCTGCGGCAACCATCGGATTCAGTTGGGCAACACTTGTACCCCCGCTTGATTAGAGTGTCTGCGCATATCGGCCAGGGAATGTCGTTTGCACAGCAGTTTCGTTTAGATAGGCAAAAACATTTATAGCCTGGTTGTTTTTCTAATAGTACAGTTCTACATTTGCTAGTTGCAGCCCCGAGATTGTTCTATTCAGATACGAGAAACACATGGATGCTTCAATACTTTTTGAATGCTATATTCAGATATGTTCTGTTGTTTGTATGCTGGTGCAAATTAAGGAAACTGTACTCTCATTCAGCAACTTACCACAAATCTCTGTGTATGCAACTAGTTGCTGATAACAAATTATGTAGGGCGCGACTCGGAGATGAACATGGATCTGCTTCTGTGTATCGTGTTGGTGCGCTGGAGAAGGCGATTGCAGGGTTTGCGCAGAGGGAAACTGAGTCCGTGGTCAATCCAACTGTCGGGAGTTTCTTTGTTTCTCTTGACGAGGCTTATGAATTCTACAACATTTATTCTTGGGAATCTGGTTTCGGAGTTAGGTATGGAGCTAGCAGTATGGATTCTCATGGAACTAAATGCATACAACAACTTGTTTGCGCGTGTGAGGTATGATATTCACCCTCCCCTTGTAGTTAAGGTAGTATTTCTGATTTTTGTGTTGTTGGTCTCAACCCAGTACCAATGCTCAGAAAATGTTATGTTCTACAGGGTAAACCGTCCAAGGACAGCGATTCATTTCGTCAGTGTGAATGCAAAGCGTCAATTCTTTTGCTGAGATCCAGAGACGGCGGATGGCGTGTGTGTGAGCATCAAGTTGGGCATAACCATCCACTTTCTAAGATGTGTGCGCAGAGGTCATCTTGGCAATCTCATAGTAGTATTGACAAGAACACAAGGGGCTTGATTCGTCAACTAAGGGAAAACAATGTGCCACACATTGATGATAATGATGCAAATAATCCGCTGTCTGATGATATCCGGAAGACAGAGGAAACCTTTGCTAGGATCAAAGCAAAGGATCCAACATTTGGTTACACTGGTTTGCAGCTTGATAGTAACTGGAGAGTAAGGCCACTACTCTGGACCAGTGGCCAGAGCCTTCAGTACCAATACTTCGGGGATGTGATTATCTTCGACACCACCTACAGATCGGACAAGTATGGGACGCCGTTCGGCCTTTTTGTTGGAGTCAACAACAACTTTGAGACCATATTGCTTGGTGGGGTGCTGATGATAAACGAGAAAACGGAGAGCTACAAATGGGTGCTCAGTCAGTTCTTCCAATTAATGGGTAGGGAACACCCCAAAACTATACTGACCGGTAAGATTGCTTCCGTACACACTTTTCCCTACCCAATAGTATTTTTCTGCAGCACTGCCAATCTAAGTTGTTTGTGTAAAATCCTGTAGATCGCTGCGAGGCAATTGAGGAAGCTGTATTGGAGGTACTGCCATCCACCACGCACAGATGGTTCAAGTGGAATGTCCTTCGCAGGGCAAAGGACTACCTTGGTTTTCATTACACCAAAACGAGTAGCTTCCGAGTGGGGCTCCACAAAATTCTGAACGACATGCTGACGGCTGATGAGTTTGAGAGAGCATGGGCGATGCTGCTAGAGAAGCATGGATTAGCGAATCATCCATTTCTGAAGGAGATCTATGAGGTGCGGCACAAGTGGGTTAAGGCATACTTCAGCGACATATTCTGTGCTACACTGACCAGCACACAGAAGAGTGAGAGCGCGAAACACTTTCTGAAACAACATCATGTTCCAAGGGATTGCTCAATGGAGCTTTTCGCCCTACAGTATGAGAAACTGCGGTCCGATCAACAACCGGACTATGGGTTTCAGGAGAAGAGGACTACTATGGTAAGCTTAACTTCTTCACTTGAGGAAATTAATATCCTTCCTTTGGGCACTCAAGATAGATAAGCTGAGACTAGGGATGAATTATTGTTTTTCGTGCAGGATGAGATTGTTCTGAGAACAAATCTACCAATCGAGAAGCATGCCGGCGAGGTGTACACAAAACCGGTGTACGAACAATTTGTGCAAGCCTTACGCGAATCTGAGCCTTACGTGGTGGAGGCAGTCATCCCCAACCTGAGGTACATAGCACGGCGTCCCAGCAGTGAAACTAGGATGAAATGGTCTAGGGTGGAATATGAGGTGAATGTTAGAGAAGACGGCGAAGCATTCATGTGCGTGTGCAAGCAATTCGAGCACACGGGGATGCTCTGCTGCCATGTTGTCAAGGTAACAAACAGTTCTCTGTCAGTAGTACTATCTTCCATCCATTGCTACTGCAGTATTCTCTTGCTCCTACTACCTTTCATTTGCATGCTTAGTATTAGCTGCCATATGTAGTACATACACCTTTCAACACCTTCAGGCTTCGAATCTTTTTTCAGGTGATGATCCACCTGGGCGTGCGTGAAATACCAAGGTTACACGTCATGCCGCGCTGGACAGCCAGGCCGCTCCAGTGCCAGATGCACTGCCGCGGTGAACCTCGGACGGACACGTGCCAGCAATGCAGGCACTCCGTGCTGCATGACAAGTTCTTAGACCTAGCGCGCCTCGCCTGTGAGGATGATCGGTGCTACGAGGTCGTTGTGAGGGGCATCGGCAAACTGAACAGAGAATTGGTGGCAGCAGAGGCCGCGCCCCGCCGCCGCAGCACCAAGCCGGCGCCGCGGAAGCCGAGGAGGAAGCGTTGATTACTTGCCCCCGGATGCCTGAAAGCCTGTCCGATGCTTCGCGAGGCATGGAAGGAAACCAAGATATGTCAACTGACTTGTTCTTTCTGGTTTCTTCTTTTTGCGAGTGTGGATAACCTCTGAACCTGACCACGTATGAACTAGGCTAGATCAGTAGTAGTATTTTGCATGTTCGGCAACTGCCTGGCACCATGGTTGGTTGATTGCTAGGGGTGGCGGCCCGTGTATACATGTCGAGGCGACCATGTGTGCCAGTAAAACCAATTGGGTGTGCAATGTCAGCAGAATAGGATGACATACATGGTCCATAAACGGTCTTGTGTCGTATCAGAACTCCCCCGAGGATGTTTCTACCTGGGTTGGGCATCTATCACGCCCGAATCCTATTCAGGCCTTAAGGCGCCGAATACTTCTTTATCGGTTTCTAGTTTTTTTATATTGAGAACCGTTATCGCTTTCTAGTGCACACCCTCTTTCAACGCTATGTGAGTTTAAGTGGGCAGGCCAATCCTATTTTTTCTTATTTGCATCAGAGAGGTTCCCCGGTTTGGGTTGATTTCTTTTGGACCGAGTTCTCCATGTTTATTTTCGTTTTTTCTATTCCATTTATTATTATTTTTCTTATTCCATTTTCATGAAGTTTTCTAAAATTCATGAACTTATAAAAAGTTCGTTCTTCAAATTTGTGAACTTATTTCAAGTTCGAAAACTTTGTTCATATCTACGATCATTTTCTCAAACACATGAACTTTTTGTAAATTTTTCAAATTTTCCTTTTAAGAAACTGAACTTTTTTGTATTCTGAGGTTTTTAAAAATCCGTAAACATTTTTGTTTTTCCTTTACGGGGTAGGAGGTCCTCTAGCTCAGTCCGACAGAAAAAGAAAAGAGACAAAAGACATGCTCGGCGAGTTGTTACAAACTTAAAAATGTTTCTGTTTTTCTTTTACGGGGTTTTGGGTTTTTCCTTTATCCAGAATAGGATGACATACATGGTGACCATCATTACACCTCTTGGCATACATTGACCTCTTCTGACGATGCTCATGAACGGTCTTGTGTCGTATCAGAACTCCCCCGAGGATGTTTCTACTCTGCATAAAGGTCCTTTGGGTTGGGCATCTATAACGCGTGAATCCTATTCGGCGCTGAAGGTTAGTCATAGTGGAAGTAACTTAGCTAGTAAATAACGCATTTTAAGATAAATCTGTTTATGTGATAAATAGTTAATGAGGAGAGAGAGATGGTTTTGATAACATAATAGTATGTTACAGTAACATAGCACCTTCCATAACATAGCGCCTTCCAAAAGAAGACGAATCTATAAGCTAATAAATGAAGTCATTTATGATAGTTCTACTATATTAGGGCATGTATAATGGTTGATAAGACAATTTTATCTTAAGTCTTGCATGTAATTTAGAGATGACAACAAAAAGAGTCTACAATGGGCCATCTCTTAGTCTTATCTTTAATAACTAGTTATTCCTAAAAATGTGGTGAGACATATTGTGCTAAGAGATCATCTCTTGTCTTTTCTTAAATAAGAGAAAATAAGCCTTTTTTTATAAGTTCTCTTCTCCACCTTATCATTTATCCTACGTGGCACTCCTAAGATAGCACCATTGTACATGCCCTTATTTTGCATCATGGTTGTAGTAACTTAGACTAGTGCCATGTGCATGACACTAGTATAATTACTCCCCACTGTGACTGGACTAACATCGTTATCGGTATGTACCGCACACCCTCGTTCAACGCTATGTGACTTAAGTGGGCTGGCCCATACCAACTTTTCTCACCTGCATCGGTTTTGGGAACCTTCTAAAAGCCTCCCCTGGTTTTTGTGGGTTGGTTTCTTTTGGATTGAGTTTTTCATGGATTTTTTTCTTTTTCCTTTTTCCTTTTTTATTTTCTATTTTCATGAAGTTTCTACAAATTCATGTAATTTTAAAAAGTTATTTTCAAATTTATGAACTTATTTCAAACTCAATAAATTTATTCATATTCATGAACACTTTCCCAAACAAATGAACTTTCTTAAAATCGTGAATTTTTTCTTTCAAAATTTGTGAACCTTTTTGAACTTTGCAAACATTTTCCAAATTCGCATATTTTTTTCACATTCATGCACTTTTTTGGTATTCATGAACCTTTTCAAATTCACATTAAAAAAATAAAAGGTCAATGGTCAATGGGTCAAATAGTCAAGGAAAGACCGAGCAAGCCTGCCTGTCGAGCGAACAATCGTGCATTCGTGCTTCATGGCCGGCTCAACTGACCATGCGCGTGAGCGCCAGCAAGCTAACTCGCACATAAAGCAACGTATAGGAGGTCTTCTAGCTCACTCCGACAGAAAAAGAAAAGAGACAAAAGACATGCTCGCGAGCTGTTACAAACTTTAAAAGGTTTCTTTTTTCCTTTTACGTATTTTTGAGTTTTTTTATTCTATTTATTTTGGAATAATTTTCTGTTTTTTGAAATATTTCAGAAACATACAAAATTTGTTCAAGAAACTATAAAAATGTTAAAAAATTGAACAAGTTAAAAAAAGATCGTGATTTAAAAAATTGTTTACTTAAAATGTTTAAAAAATTTCCACGTTTTTCAAAATATTGTTCGGGATATAGAAAATTGTTCACATTTTCTAAAACTATTTGGTTTTTCCAAAATATATTGTGGGTTTCAAAAATAGTTTAAGGTCTAAAAAATTGTTCTGGACTTCGTAAAGTGTTAGTGTTTTTCAAAAAGCGTCCCTTTAAAAAAATGTTCGAGTTTTAATATAATTTTCAAAATTTCAAAAAATGTTCACGTCTTCTAAAATTGTTCGATTTTTCTGAAAATGTTTGCGGGATCAAGATCTATTCACGTTTTCAAATATTGTTCTCCTTTCCAAAAAATGTTTGTATTATCATAAAAAATTGGAACTAAAAATGTTCCTATTTAAAAAAATTGTCAAACTATATTTTCTTTATAAGGTATTTGATTTTATTTTTAAAAAAGTCAAACGAGAAGCTACATTGCCCGTGCCACCCACAGTACCATATAGCCTTGCTACCATATCGAACCGCTGCAGTACTCGAACTACTACAGTACATATCTCGTTTCATGACCAAGAGTTCCAATACGACATTGCCGCTGGCGGAGCGAAGCTCATGCGCTCGCTTTCATGGGCCGACCCAAAACAGCACGTGCACATATGGGGGGGCTAGGCTTCCGTGACTTTGAAATTTTCAACTTGGCGCTCCTGGCAAGGCAGGCGTGGAGAGTTCTGGAAAACCCTAGTTCACTCAGTGCAAGAATTCTTAAAAGCTGTGTACTTTCCGGAGGGTGAGCTTTTGACAGCCAACCTTGGTGGGCATCCTTCTCAGATATGGAGGGGTTTGATAGAGGGCCGTGACATCCTGAAGATCGGACTCATCCGGAGAATAGGCAATGGAAACACAAGTCATATTTGGGATGTGAATTGGCTACCCAGGAAGGAAAATATGAGACCCATTATCGCTTCAAAGGTTGATCCACCTCAGATGGTGGCGGAGCTAATTGATCATGATAATGCATGCTGGAACACAACATTGCTCAATCAGATTTTCTTACCATATGGTATAACAACTATTCTGAATGTGCCGATCTGTACAAGGAACATGGAAGATTTCTGGTCATGGGGTTTTCAAAGGAATGGAATTTTCTCCGTTCGCTCTGCTTACAGAATGATCGTGGGCATAAAGAGGAGGCGTGAGGACTGGCTGGAAGGACGAGGGGGATCCTCTAATACGGCAGCAAACGAGCAGGCCTGGGATACATTATGGAGAGTGCAGGTTCCGGCGAAGCAGAAAAATTTTCTCTGGAGACTGGCTGAAAACTCGCTACCTACTGAAGATGTTTGAAAGAACAGAAAAATGTCACACCATGATCAATGCTACGCATGTGGAGCTCAGGATTCTTGGAGACATAGCCTTCTCGAGTGCAACATGGCACTGTGTGTTTGGTCTCTTGTAGACCATGATCTGATGGACCACTTGATTGCTATATTAGAGCCGTCAGCACAAGCCTGGCTGTTTTCCATGATGGAAACTTTGGACCATGGAAAATTGACAAGGTTGACAGTCACCATGTGGGCGATTTGGTATGCTCGCAGACAACTTATCCACGAGGGGATACACCAAAGCCCATATGAGAAAACAGGTTTGTGCTTAATTTCATATCTGACCTAGACCAGTTAGTGTTGGTGCCAGCGACACAACGCAAGACAGGTCCGCAACATGCTCGGCAAGCTTTCACTTGGGTTCCACCACCAGAGGGATGTGTAAAAATTAATGTGGACGCCGGTGTATCGGCGGGAATGAACATGGGTACGGCAGCGGCCTTTTGCCGCGACCGAGACGGAGCTTACCTGGGTTCCTCCATGCTGGCAATTGAGGGGTTAACGGATCCTACGATGCTTGAGGCAATCACATGCAGAGAGAGTATGTCCTTGGCACTGGACCTGGGAATGAATCATCTCCAGATCACTTCTGATTGTAAGTAGATGGTAAATCATATTCATCAAAGAGCTGGAGAAGATCATGGTATCATCATCAAAGAGATACTACAAACTTCTACATCATTCACTTCTTGTAATTTTTCATTTGAACCTCGAGAGTCGAATTACGAGGCTCATAGGATTGCTAGGTTTGGTATTTCGCTCATTGTTGGGAGGCATTTGTGGTTGGGCACTCCGCATGACCCAATTGTAATTCCTATGAACATTTTAGCTAATTAATACAGGCCTGGCAAGCTTTTCTAAAAAAAAAAACCTACCATTGACTAGGCCGTTGATACATTGATGGTTGACCGTTGGCTTTTTTGTAGAAAAAGTTCACACGCCTCGAAAGAAATTCAAGAATTTGAAAAATCTCACTGATTTGCAAAAAAAAGTCTCACACATTGGAAAAACATCCACAAATTCAAAAACATTCATGGATTGGAAAAAAGTTTATGGATAAAAACTTCCATTAAATAGAAAAGTTCATGAATTTGGAAAAAACAATCCTTGAATTTGGAAAAATCCTAGAATTTTGAAATAGTTAGCAAACTGATTTTTTCATTGATTTCTAAAAATGTCAAACCAATTCAATAAAACGAAAAAAAGGAAATAAAGAAATGGACAAAGCTAAAGAAAAACCTGCGAAAGCAAACATACAATAGACCAGGAAAATACAAAACCATCCATAAGCTACTATAAGCTTACCAAAACGAGAAAAAATCCAGTTACTGTGGAGTTTACATGGGCTGTCCCGTTAGTTCAAGGGGGCGCGTGTGCCGTGTACGCATAAGCCTTTAAACGCCGCCATAATCACTAAATTGGGGTTGGCCTAGAAATCCTATTCGTCGCCTAACTTCATTATCAGTTTGTATTTGATAATTTTTTTGAAATTCTCGCATTCTTTGTTTTTGCGAACATTTTACAAATTAACAAACATTTTTGTATCATGAACTTTTTACAAATTTATGCACTTAATTGTTTGTGATTTTTTTCAAATTCATATTTTTTTCAAAATTTGAAGGGTCAATGGTCAACATGTCAAAAGGTCAGAGGAAAGTGTCAAATAGTCAATGAATGACCCGTGCTTACTTGGCAGTTGGCAGGCACAACTGATCATGCGCGTGAGCGCTAGCAAGCCAACTTGGACGGCCTCGGTGTAACAAGCTCGATCTACTTAGGCCGCGTTCGGCTCCTCTCCACTCCCTCCACTCCGCTCCGGAGCAGACGAGCCTCTAGCTCATTTTTACGAGAGCGGACTAAACTGAGCTCCACAACTCCATGGAGTCGAAGCGGATGGGATGGATACCGAACACGGCCCTAGTCTTCCGAACGGATCTGGAGGAGGAAAGGAAAGGAAGGAAGGGAGTTGGTAGAGGAGGAGGAAGGGGATAACCATGAGAAGGACAACTTCTCTTTGTCAATTTCGTTCTCATACAATCGATGCCCCAACTGGTGGCTCGACCACCTACTTAACATACCCGAGCACGCAGGCTCCGACTCGGCCCAACACACGCAACTCACGCGCACACACACAACCCACCATTAGTTGACGGTTGTGTTACCACTCGCTTCACTGGCAGTTGGGTCCGTTCCTTCCTGCAACTTGTCCTCTGGTGGGTCCTTCCCTGCAGGCGTGACATTCTCCCCTCCTTGAGATGCGGCTTGTCCCCAAGCCGAAATCGTCAGGAACCGGTGGCGGAGCTCCTAGGCCCTTCCTAGGTTGCCAACGATAGGGGCAGCTCGCTCCATTGCATAAGGAGGCGCGACTGCATTTTTCCTTGAACACGGATCAACTTGGTATCCACGATAGCTTCAGGATGATGCTCTGCCTGCATAATAGAATTAGCTGGGGGAAGGGTGTGACTCACCGGTGTGTTAGAATCCACTACTTACTTCAACTGCGAGACATGCACTATAGGATGAATCTTAGTGTCATCAGTCAATCGAAGCTTGTATGTGACCTTTCCGACTTGGCGAGCACTGGATAAGGACCATAATAATGGAATGCCAATTTCTGATATGGGTGCTAAGCAACCGATGTCTGGATAAACGGCTGAAGCTTGAGAAAAACCATGTCACCAACCTCGAAAGAGCGGTCAGTGCGATGCTTGTCTGCCTGCTTCTTCATGCGATCTTGGGCATGCTTCAGTTGTTGTTGCAAATGATGTAACATCACCTCACTCTCTTGCAACCATGCCGCAAGGTTGGACACTGAACTTTCATCAACTTGGGCAACAACAAATTCATGTGGCAGATGCCCATAAATCACTTCGAACGGTGTGCGCCCCAAGAAAGAGTGAAATGTTCTATTGTACCAGTACTCCGCCAAGAACAACCACTTACTCCAATTGCCTGGGCAGGAATAAATGACACATCGTAAGTATCCCTCCAAGCATTGGTTGACTCGCTCAGTTTGCTCGTTAGTTTGGGTGTGATACAAAGAGCTCAGACGCAACTGAGTCTGAGAGAGCTTGAATAGTTCTAGCCAAATTGCACTGGTAAATATGCGGTCTCGGTCTGAGATAATTGCCAATGGCAGCCCATGGAGATGAAATATATTTTTCATGAAGGCTGTGGCAACCGTCAAGGCCGTGAAGGGGTGCTTCAATGGTACAAAGTGTGCATATTTGGAAAACTTGCCCACCACTACTAGGATCACGTCGTGGCCTCCATACTAGGAAGTCCTTCAATAAAATCAAGAGAGACCATTGCCCATGGACGTTTAGGAATAGGTAACGGTTGCAACGACCCATCAGGAGAAACCCGTTCTGTTTTTGCTCATTGACAAGTGTCACATGCCCTCACATACTGTTTGATCATGCCCTTCATACCCTTCCAGAAGAAAATATTCTTGACGCGGTGATAGGTGGTATAGAAACTAGAGTGCCCTCCTATTGCACTATCGTGAAGGGCCTTGATGAGTGACTGTTGGATGGTCGCATCGGAACCAATCCAGATGTGCCCCTTGTAACGGATCACCGCGTTCTTCAAAGTGTAATCCGTGTCACTAGATGGATCCATGTTAATTTGGGTCATTTTTGTTCTGCACTTCGATGTCCTACTGATAACTAACAGCCGCTACCTCGATCCATGCTGGTCTACACACTGAAATTGCTAATATCTCAATGTCTGCTCCATGTTCACGGCACGACAGTGCATCTACTGCTTTGTTTGTGATGCCCGCCTTTGTATTGGTTCTGAAATTGTAGGCCACCAATTTTGTGAGGGCGCGTTGCTATATTGGTGTGTTGAGCCGTTGGTCTGTCAAGTGGACTAATTTTTTTTTATCAGTACGCACCAGAAATTTTGCATGCTGAGATAGGAACGTCACTGATCCACTGCCAGGATGAGGGCCAAGCACTCTTTCTCATATGTTGACTGCCCCAGATTGCGTGGTGCCAAGGCCTTGCTCAAGTATGCCAAGGGGTGGGAATCTTGCATCAATACAATGCCCAAACCCATGGCACTCGCATATGTTTCCACCATGGTGAGTCGCTTGTTAAAATCGGGTAAGGCCAACGCAGGAGCTTGAACCAGGGCCCACTTTAGTTTTGTAAATGCCACATCAGCTGTTGGCATCCAAATGAAGAGAGTACCCTTTTTTAGCATACCCATGAGAGGACGAGAGATAATACCAAAGTTCCGGAGAAACATGTGTTGGGCTGGCGTGGCAAATGGCTAGGCTGGGCCTTGAAACTACTAGTAGAAACTAATGTTTCTGGGGCTGGAGGGGGGTTCGAGCCAGTTACCCCCCCCCCCTCCCCCCAAGTAGATCCGCCCATTGGTTCGATCCATGTGCCAGATTAAATAAATCATTTCTGTTCTAAAAAAGATTAAATAAATCGTTTATGGCACACCGACTCTTTGAGCACCTCCATACCTACAGGAGGGCCTCCAATCCTCAACATCGGTCGATCCTCCGCTGAACCTTGCCCTACATTGCAGCACACATTTCTGTTCACTGCACCCACATTGTGAATGTCTGCTCTGTATCTTTTTTTGAGGGCACAAATGGCATAATAACAACTCAACAAGGAGATTCTTATATATATATACAGAAAAAGATGAAAGCGCTAGAAGTTGATTTATATCAAATTACCAACAGTGGCACTTTGAGGTGAGTTTGTGCACGTTTTAACTGACGATGAGCACTGTTCCTATGCTTGTTGTTAATTAATTTTTTCACGAATACATATAGTTGCGTATCATTTCATTGACGAGGGAAAGAGAATACAATGGTACAGCCCTAGGCCATGTACACTCCGAAAGGCATGGTCGAGACCTGCGATGAGCAAAAGAAGAAGGGTTGCTCAGCCCTATTTACAACGTGTCAAGTCATAGGCAAGATTGTATAGTCCCTTGGCGCCTGCCTTGGCCCAGGCATCCTCCTTATCTTCTCCATGATTAGGGCATGGGAAGGCCGCACATTGTCAAAGATACGTGTACGGTCAGCTACAACACAGCTAGTAGTAGATACGCTGACATGTCACATGTCTATGAATCTCTTCATCTGACTTGTGCAAAAATACAATGAGATCACGCTTCCCACGAGCTGCCTAACACCATATCAAAAGCAGCTAGCGAATCATTTGCTACAAAACAAGCAGGCAAGGGCAATTGTTTGGATCAAGTTCAAAGTGTATATTCAACCCTATCTCCTCGTCAAGAAAACACGGACTTGGATGCTGCACGCTGCACGGGGTACAGCTCTACCCCCACAGGCCACAGTATTCTGTGTACAAAGGAAGGGACAAAATGCTAGCCCTTCTAAACATATGAAGCCCCGAACAATACTTGATGCACAATGCGTAGAAAAGGAGCCCACAAGTCATGAAAGACAAAACAACCAAACAAAAGGAATAAACCAAACAAATGCAGCCTGAAACTCGAGCCCGTCATCCACCATTTCGGCTAGCACCAGCGAAGCAACACCGATATTGGGGAAAGCACATTTGAATTACTCCCTCCTTCCATCTATATAGGTCCTAATACGTTTTTCGAGGCTAACTTTGACCAAGTGTTAGAACAATAATATATGACATGCGACTTACATAATGCATACGGTCAAATTCGTACGTGAAAGAAGCTTCCAATGATATAATTTTTACTTTATACATCTCATGTACTCCCTCCGTTTCAAAATATAGTGCGTCCTAGGTTCCCACGCTTCAATTTAACCACAAAATTTAACCAACGAGACCGAATGCGGCGGGAGCAAAAATTATATAATCGGAAAGTTCTTTTGAATACGAATTCATTGGTATAAATTTTACTCCCGCCGCAGTTGATCTCGTTGGTTAAATTTTAAGGCCAAATTGAAGCGCGGGAACCTAGGACGCACTATATTTTGGAACGGAGGGAGTATTATTAATATTATCAATAGTCAAAGGCGGTCTTGAAAAACGCATTAGGCCCTATATAGATGAAAGAAGGGAGTAGGAACGAGCCCATGTTGCT
Source organism: Triticum aestivum (assembly GCF_018294505.1). Classification (NCBI taxonomy): domain Eukaryota; kingdom Viridiplantae; phylum Streptophyta; class Magnoliopsida; order Poales; family Poaceae; genus Triticum; species Triticum aestivum. The sequence continues at coordinate 42,128,789 of NC_057794.1, read as the reverse complement.
CCGATTGGTCGAACCTGGACACAATGCCATGCGTTTCTGACGCCGAAGGCTAAAAAAGAGCAATTGCCCTCCCTCCCTAGATCGAAAGACGCCACATTGTCGACATGCACCCTAGAACTCCGAGCGAGCCATAGGAAAACATGTTGCTAGGGGAGGGGACGACAGCCACCCCTCACATGAGTCGAACTCCCACCGTCGCGCACGACATAACAGCTCAGAAGACAGACATTGCATGATGATATCACAAACCAAGAAAAAACATGACGGAGATGGAACAACCACATTATCACAAAAAGACAAGACATAACCGCTCAGAAGACGACATTGTAGGATGATAACGCAAATCAGGAAAAAACACGACAAAGATAGAACGACCACATTACCACAAAAGGACAAGACATACCGAAACAACAGGCTCTCGCCAACCCTAACACGCCACTACTACCGTGGAGGGGGAGGAGACAACCCGTCAGCCTGCAGGGCACATGTGGAGAAGAGCAAGGATAGCCAGATCCCGCCAAATCGACAACAGGGTGAAGTCATAGCTAGAAGTCAACAGAGCCAATACAAGCAGCTACCAATCAAAGGGATTCTCGACTACCATCCTCGTAGTCCGCATGTGATGCCTCTAGGGAGGAATACGACACAAAAGGGTTGTTTTCGCCCAAATGGGACTAAGGGTTTTCATCTAGTAGATGGTGATCATGAGGACATTCGTACTAGACAAAGTTCCATTTTCAGGAACTTCTATTTCTAGGAACTTTTGCTAATGCTAATGAGAATATGATAGTACCTAAATCAAATAAGTTTGTATTATTAAGTAATGAAGGACCTTGTACGGACGAGAGGGACAAGCATTAGTGCCAATAAATCATGTTGCTAATGATGTGTCGTTTAAAAGCATCTCCAACAGCTGCTCTAAAATATGGCACAAAGGAAAATAGTTTTAAGGCACCAAAAATGCATTTTAGGGCATCAAATTTCTTTCTTATTCAACAGTTGCTCTAAAATAGGGCATCGCCACCACCGCTCCAACATATATGCTAAAATAGGGCACCCAACCACATCTTTCTTCTCCATAACTGCATACATATTAAAACAAAACATGAACTATTGATAGAGTTTAATCGTCTGCATCAATGATAAAAGTATTATCCAAAATGACATGAAGCATTTTTCTTAGTGCATCTATGATACATACAAGTACTCCCTCTGTTTCAAATTACTCGTCTCGGGAATGGATGTATCTAGAACTAAAATATATCTAGATACATCCATTTCTGCGACGAGTAATTCGGAAGGAGAGAGTATTATTTAGAGTTTCAAACGACAACTATAGCATCGAGCTCATTGATTCGTTGGCTAGAATCAGTACGCATCCTCCATCTATATGGTTGTACAATCAATTTTTTGTTGAGACAAGGTTGTACAATTAATTGATCAATCAAGCACAGCACGCATGTTATGGGCCTGCTAGACAACACCAAATTCTCATTCGTCATTGATGTCCAATTGACCAGCACATGTTATATGATTGAGGCGCACTCCAGCTCAAGAAAACAAAATAAGGTGTGCACGGATATTTGTCGTCATGAACAGTTGCTTCTTTGGCCAGCACTGCCTCCGTGTCCCAAATGAGCGCATGCATTACACTCGACATGGACAGCCATGAGTGGACGTGCATACTTTAAAATATGCATCTGCAAAACTAACGTTGGTACTCAGTGCCTGCGCAGATCATGGGTAACTTTTGAAGAAAATCTGAAACGACCAAGCATCGTCGCTGCGCCAATAATTGAACCGTGCTGTGATTGATGTGTCGCTGAAGCTCCACCTACCGCTGTCGTCGACCGGTGGTACACTGGTCCGGCGAGTAGGGACTCCAGCAGTCCAGCCCATCAAACGTGACACACGCGCGCACCATAAATTTATGGAAATGTTAACGCCCACACGTGTGGACGTTTGCATCTCGCCCACACGCATGAATCCACGTCCGTTCGTGAGCGCACGAATCTTGACATGTTTCTAGTGCTACGTAGGACTGGTTTGGTGTGTGGGCGTTCAGCCGGTCGCCCACACGGCCGTTTCACCACACAAGAGGGGCTGATGTGTGGGCGTTCAGCAGTTCACCCACACGCCATTTTGCACGCGCACATAAAGGCTAGTGTGTGGGCATTTGCCATCTCGCCCACACGCCCGTCTCCTCTCCCATACCCAAGCTGCTAGTTGCCATGTGTTTTGCAGTGCACATGACAACTGCCTCTAGTGTGCTTGATAAGCAGGTGGCAACTTTTTTTTTACCCGAGTTTGCCATGTGTTTTGCAGGGTACACGGCAACTGCCTAGTGTGCACGTAAGCAGATGTCAACTCTCTTTTACCGAGTTGTCATATGTTTTTGCATGGTACATGGCAACTGCCCTAACGTGCACGTAAGCAGATGGCAACTCTCCCTTTTTACATGGCAACTGTCCTAGCATGCTTGTGAGCACATGACAACTCTCTCAACTGCCTAGTGTTAGTATGTGGCAACTCCTAAAGTTATGAAATCATGACAACTACATTAGATCAGATCATACATAGCAACTGCAGTTGAGCAACCATGGCAACTGCAGTTGTCCGACATGGCAACCATAGTTCAGCGACATGGCAACTGCAGTTAAACGAACATGGACAAGGGTCTGGACCATGGCAACTGTGGGCGCGCGGTGACCGTCACACGTGGCGTGCGGGATCAGAAGGTACGAGGCTTGACATACGGACGTGTGGGCGTTATCAACTTCGCCCACACGCACACGTGTGAGAGGGATCAGAAGGGAAAAAAAGACGTGTGGGCGCTAGTTGTTTTGCCCACATGTAGATGTGTGGATTGTTCCTCTTATACACCATACAAAATGTGTGGGCAGACTTCCTAACGCCTACATGTGTGGCACTTATCGAGTCTTAAATTTATAAGTGTGAAGTACGGAGTGAAAAAGATTTCATCTTAGCCACTGACGACAGATTTTCGGACTTTTAAATAGCCGGTAGAGGCTCCAGATCGGGAAGCACAAGAACACACAAGAGCCACGAGCACGCCCGGGAAATCTTGACTGCTGCTAAAGCTAGAGCAGTGCAGGGCACGCGGTGTGCGGAGAAAGCTAAACATGTGCAGCCACGCGGAGCCGACGACGACGTGCGTGACGTGCCCGCCGCCGTCGCAGGGGCGGCTCATCACGGTGCTGAGCATCGACGGCGGCGGCATCCGCGGCCTCATCCCCTCCACCATCCTCGCCTGCCTCGAGTCCAAGCTCCAGGCACGTCCGTCCGTCCCTCTGCACCTCCATTTTCCTCTCATTCTATATTGTTCGGTTGATTGATTGGGATGTGTGCTGTGTTCGACTTCGACAGGAGCTGGACGGGCCGGACGCGCGCATCGCGGACTACTTCGACGTGATCGCCGGGACGAGCACGGGCGCGCTGGTCACGTCCATGCTGGCGGCGCCCGGCGAGAACAAGCGGCCGCTCTTCGAGGCCAAGGAAATCAACAAGTTCTACCTCGACAACGGGCCCAAGATTTTCCCGCAGAGGAGGTACGTATACCTTCTCTTCTAATTCCGGCCGGCGGACTCTGCCGTCGGCGACGATGTTGATGTCGTTGCTGTTGCTTCACGCCCAGCTGGGGATTGCTGACCCCGATAGGGAACATGTTTGGCGCCGTCATGGGTCCCAAGTACGACGGCAAGTTCCTGCACGATAAGATCAAGAGCCTCACCAACGACGTCACCGTCGCCGACACCGTCACCAACATCATCGTCCCGACCTTCGACATCAAGTACCTTCAGCCGATCATCTTCAACACCTACGAGGCCAAGGTGGACCCGCTCAAGAACGCGCACCTCTCCGACATCTGCATCAGCACGTCCGCCGCGCCCACCTACTTCCCCGCGCACTATTTCACCACCCGCGACCCCACGGGCAAGCAGCCGGACCGCGAGTACCACCTCATCGACGGCGGCGTGGCAGCCAACAACCCCACCATGGCCGCCATGTCCATGATCACCAAGGAGGTGCTGCGCCGCAACCCCGACTTCACGCATGGCAAGCCCACTGAGTACAACAACTACCTCATCATCTCCATCGGCACCGGGTCCGCCAAGATGGCCGAGAAGTACACCGCCCCCGACTGCGCCAAGTGGGGCGTCCTCCGCTGGCTCTACGACGGTGGCTTCACCCCGCTCATCGACATCTTCTCCCATGCAAGCGCCGACATGGTCGACATCCACGCAGCAGTGCTGTTCCAGGCCCTCCGCATCGAGAAGAACTACCTACGCATCCAGGACGACTCGCTCACGGGGCACACGTCCTCGGTGGATATCGCCACCAAAGAGAACATGGAGGCACTTATCGGGATCGGTAAGAATCTGCTCAAGAAGAATGTGTCCCGGGTGAACATTGACACGGGGATGTATGAGTCCGTCGAAGGTGAGGGCACCAACGAAGAGGCCCTCGCGCGCTTCGCCAGGAAGCTCTCCAAGGAGCGCAAGCTGCGCCAAACCAACCTCAACTCCCAATAGAGAAGAGGTCGATTCGGAAGAGAAGAGAGACGAAGAAGCACTACCTGCTATGCTCAGGGATGCAGACTGATGCGCGGCCGAAGATACACTAATCTTCGTTATTTTAATTGTCACCGTGAATGTTTTTATTATGCTTTCACGGACAAACGTGTCCATTTGCATCCTAGCAATGCTAGGTCAACCAGTCGAGAGTTGTAATATAATGTAACGTGGGTGAGTAATTATTGTTTTTAAATAAAATCTGAGTTGTGCTTCGCTACCACCGTCTAGATACATTTAAAATTATCGAGACAAATCATTGGTGCAGATTAGAACTTACCCTTCACTCAGAAAGAGCAATAATGTCAAATCACGTGTTAAAAAAAATTAGCGTCAGGGGCAGATTAGTTTTTTCTTTTCTTTTTAGACCAAGTCAGAGGATAGCCAGGGCCCATATCCAACTAGTGCCCTTGAGACCCGCTCACGCCCCACCAGACCCGAGGCCACGATTCCATTAATAAAGGGTGAAATGAGGCCGCGATCTCTCATCGTCTCCGTTCCCAGCGATTCCTCCGCGTCGCCGCGAGAGCTCCCCGTAGCCATAACATCCTCCTGCAACCTCCTCCTCGCCCTGCTCCTCGGACGCAGCCGGCTGGTACCTTCCTCGAACGCCGCCGGTCGGCTCTGCCTCCAACGCCGCTGCAGCCGACGCGACTTGTTGTCAGCTCGGCTACTCCGCTGTCCATGGACTCAGATACGTGCGCCTCTCTCTCATTTTAGCATTTCTGCATCTCATACAAGATTTGAAAAGATACACACTCTGTAAAGGAAAACAGAGATGGCGTCTAATTAATGATCTTGATGTTAGCAATTGAAACATTGCGGAAATACAATTCAGTATGCACATGCCCTAATTTCTCACTTAAGATTTTTTTTAATAGACAGAGAGACAAATATTATGATGAGAATAGACTCATACAGAAGTGTTCTTGTTTAGATGTTGTAAACAAGACTACGTGTGTGACCAGTAAGAAACAGAACGGTGGCTTCCACACATATATGGGCTCTTAATCATATGGTTCATGATTTTAGGTAGGCTAGGCTAGTAAGAATGTTACTATTGTGGTATTACGGCAAGATATCTCCCGTTTGATCTTTTGGTATTAGCTTATGGTCATAGGTCCTCCAAGGATTGGCTCTTCAGTATCCGCTGTAACATATACTAAGTGTCATTCCACACTTTCTGTGGTCTACTTTGTAGTGATACTGGGATCACTTTTGAATTGGACCTGAAACAATGAATAAAGCTAGTTTGTACTGACAGGAAAACAAACTTCAGTTGGAACTAACTATGATCACCGACCTTTGACTCCACTGGAACAACTCACCTTGTACCGACCAGTTCCCTTTGTATATTTACTTGAGGAGGTTATATAGGTTACACCTCTGAATACCGAGACCGTACCAATATATTTCCTGGTCTTTTGCATTACTTGAGAACTAGATGGGTCACCCGCGCATTTGCGCGGCTAAATTTTATTATTGCCGTTTTTATTTTAAGGCATATTGTATTTTTTGAAAGTAAATATTTTTAGCATGTTTCAACGGGTGTCAATATTATTTAAAAAAAAATAAAACTTTGAAGAGTTCAATGGCTTAGTAGCCGTTAGAAAACCTAAGATGCTTTTTAGTTATGAGAAATTGTTCGAGTAGTTCAATTTGTTGAATTCACATTAACTTTTGAATGTAATTTTTTTCATCTTGTGGAGACTGCCTTGAGATGAGATAGTCTCTCATGTCTTCATTTATAGTCATGATGTTTCGTAGATAGTAATCACTCTATAGCTATATTACTACGTAGAAATGTGGTTACATAGTTCTTATGTCTTGCTTCCTACCAGTCATAGTGTGAGTCAAGAAGTTGGTATATATATCCTATAAATACTACATTCAGTTTATCTTCTATCATGTATTTCTATGTTTTTTGGTGTGTGATTTTTTTTCTCTTGGCACTCATAGTGTTCGATAAGTATTGTATTTTTTACGTGGTGTGCACATTTTAATACTTCTATCTTTTTTGTGACTTGATAAAAATATCACATTGTGAATGAAGGTTATAGATAAGCATATAAAATATACTAATACACGGGGTTATTCTAACGTTTGCGTGCCTATACTTATTATATATATTATGTTTCTTCGTGTTGTCAAATAACTCAAATTATACAATATATAAAATATAAGTCTTGAGAAAGATGGTTTTATTTGTAGAAACATTTTTGCAAGATGTATTTGGTTGCTAGTCAAAACCTTGTTAAGTGATTATCAACGGTCAATGGCATGAAGATCAATGGCCTCATGCAGAATCATAGACCCCCTTTTCACCGAATTTACATGTTTGTTTCCTCCAATCCTCACAGTTTTGTACATCTAATCATGTATTTATGGTTCGTATACTCCATGTTCTCTTTCTCCAGTTCACTCGTCATTTATCACAATGAAGCTTGAGGCATGAACATATTACTTGCCTTGGTCACTTGCTCATCTAAGAAAATATAGTTGTAGGACTTTATCTGAAGTGTCACCTCCCACTCGATCTTGTCATAACTTTTATTTTTCTTATCGTCTTACTGATTCTTTTACCCTAAAAAAACTTACTGATTCTTTTACCTCAATTTTCTTATTTCTTAATTAACACCATTCATTACTGTCACAACATATTTTTCCTTCATTAAGTTGCATGGTATGCTACGTTAGCGTACCTTTTATTGTCCTTCTTTTTCACTTATATATCTTTCTAATATTTTTCTTCCAAACTAACTTCCGCTATATATCTGTAGTGAATCTGAGACATTTGTTGTCTATTGCCTAAAACTATTTGCTCTTAATAATAAAAATGATTACTTTAATCAGTAAAGGTCATGAGGTGCATATGCTTCTCGCTAACATGAAAAGACATGTTAGATCGTTCTAACAGCTATGATCACAAAGGTACATTATGGTTTCTCACAAATGAAAAGACGACCACACTTACTATCTAGATACATATGAAATCATGTTATACAAATGGAATGTAGTGTCCTTGTGCAAACCTCTATATCCTTCTAGTGATCCTTTGAAGATCTCCAAGTACTCATGACCAGATCAAATAAAAGAAAAAGGTTATTAAGAACATACACTCATTAGCAAAGCTTATGTAAAGTAAGAATGCCAGGAAAGTTCATTTCATTTACAGCGAAAGTATGTGATTAACTATTTTTCTATTTTTATTAAACAATGTCCAATACAAATGTAGTTTGAAGAAGCGTCGCAACATGCATGCAAATGGCCTCATTTTCATTTTGAAGGAATATCATAAACCAACAGATACCCATGGTTCTAGATCATTCTTCTGAAGAAATTTATGATTAAAAAAGCATATTATAAATGCAACAGTTCCACACACTTTACCAAAACCATTATGAAACATTCAGTGGTTTGACATACATAAAAAACATTTTGTTATTGATATTAAAGGAGAGGAAAATCATTAATGTTCCACTTTTCTAGTGTGCCACCTACCTTGAAGGGCATGCTACATGAACCTGAAGGGATATTCATACCTCTCAAGGTCTCTGGTCCATAATATTTGCAGGCATCCTAAATGTACATGAAGAATAATTAGCTGACAGAAATACGGTACATATCCGCTAAATAGCATTCTACTAAGGATATCAATCATGCAGGAGGCAAGCGAAGTACATCTTTTTCACATCAAGGTAGCAATATGAGTTAAACGGTAGTATGTTTTGACTTGCCAATATTGTAAAACTTAGTCACATGCCCTCAGTCCATAATGAATGAATCCAATAGTTGCAAGTATCTGAAAACTTCCTTTTGCATTCTATCGCTTCTCTTGAAGATACATATCTTAATAACCATCTAAATAAAAAGTTCTACCTATTCTTCCAGACATATAGTATCCTGATATATATTAAGTCCTCTTGTTGTTATGGATAGATAATAAACACCACTAAATTCCATAACCCTACTGTGGTAAGTTTGACATTCTTAGTATTAAATGTATGCATACGTATTTATGGTCCTATATCAAATTGGTAAATATAATCATCTCCAATACATATACTACTCCAGTTGGACAGATAAATCATGAAAGCCTGAACACACATTATAATATGTTAAATGTAACAGAGTATGTTACTTCTAATTTACCAAGCAAATTCCCTCAAAATTTGGGGTCCTGTTTTTTCTTCAGCAGATCGAATAGGATATTATTGCAACCACAAACATTCCCCTTGCAGCTAGTAAAAAAAGGAACATAACATACTCCCACGGAGCACTATAAAATGAATAGGCTGTGACAACAGGAATCACTGATTAATTTTAGGAAGAACTTACTTGACGAGCTGCCTGAGGCGAGAGATGTCAGGGTCGTAGGTGGAGGGGCGCCGCTTCACCTGGAGGCAGCCGAGTCTGGTGCTGCAGAGTCTGATGGATTAGCTCTACTAACCAGTACCATTGATGAACTTTAATTGTCTTGAAAAAACTTTTCAGGAAAGCATAGGAGCAGACCTCAGATTTGGATTTACCACCGTTGCCTCAAAGGCATGTTGATTAATTATGTGTCAACAACAAAAAGACAGGTGTTACTTATGGCTTCTGAAAGTGCAGCTTGGGTTCATGAAATAAAGAGATTGATCCATTCCAGTATGATGCGCATGAAGCTGGACAAGGCATTGAGGAATCAGATGCTTATGAAGAGGTGAGCACAAATTCTGGAGAAGGTGCTCATCAATCTGATGAAATACAGAGTTCCAAAAATATTTGTCAGGAGTCTGAAAAATTGACGGTAAAAATCACATGATACGACCTTTGGTAATACCTATTTCGTTAAAAATAAATCAGAACCTGTAGACCTCGAACACATAAAAACATGGCTAGGTGAAGATTCCAACTTACAATGATGATAAGGAAAATAATAGAAACAAAAATAAGTTGGAGACATCCTAGTCAGGACCACTAAAATAGATGATATACATTAGTGTATGTCAGAGAACATCGGTTCAGCATGGAATCTCTTAACTACTTCAATAACCCCATTTGTTTTTGTGCAGGATGAAATGGACAAACTCCAGAGGAAACTAAAGAAGCTGTAAGACCAGGGGCATAAGTACATAACCATGAAGAAAGCATCCTGTTGCGAAGGAAAAATAATGTTTTCCAGAGTATCAGCAGGAGGGTAATATATAAATATAATGAACTCGATCAAGTCATGCTAAGTTTTAACTGTTTGAGAATGCACACATTATAACCTAAACATAACTACATGAAAAAGCAAACACTCATTCTGTAATCTGTATAGAGCAAGTTGCAAGTATTTCCATCTGAACTGTAGTACATATGATCTTGACAGGATCCTTCTGTAATTCTTTAAGAGAACTGCCTGCTTTTATACACCCCTCCACCTTACTTATCTCAAACAAATCAACAAATTAAGTAGATAAGTAGATGGGCAAAGAAGTATCAAACTTGCATATCTTATTACTTGGAGAAGAATCTTCTGAGTTGCATTACATATAGTAGCCGGCCGGAGGAAATGTGGATCATGTTTGGAATTCCCCAGGTCATTGCTTGTAGGCAGAGCGGCTCCTGTGGCTGGCGCTGAGGTGCTGCAACCTAGAGCGGAAGAAGCGGCCGCCCATCACGTCCGACGCCCCACTGGAGACCGATGGACATCATGTTGGCGACTGCAAGTTAATCCCGGAAATGGAGGCATGGAAACTGAAGAACCGTGCCAATAAATAGTAGTAGTATCATTACTTTCTCTTCTGAATCTATAATACACTGGAGTTCAGTTTGTGAGGTGCTATAGTGGTAGCATTTTATCTTGTGAATGTACTGTGCATCCATCTCATTGTAATTTGTCGGGGAAACTGATCCACCAACACCTATGGGGACAGGGCCCCTTTCGGTTCGGAGGGGGCCGGAGGCCGCACAAAGAGCGGATCGAGGCGGTACACGCGAGCAGTTTTACCCAGCTTCGGGCCGCACGGATGCGTAAAACCCTACTGCTGCTTGTTTGTGTGTATTGAATTCTTGCTCAGGAGCGATGGACGCTGCCAGACCGAGCGTGAGAGTGTTCCTGGTGTTTCGAATGAGCCGACCCCCCTCTACGTTGCGCTTGGGCCTCCTTTTATACTTTCAAGGGGTCACCGACAGGTGGCAACGTAGACTAGAAGGGTAAAAATGGAAAAGGATGTGGTAGGTGCAGCTACCGCTATTGTGGATATAGTGCACCCTACCTAACTCTGACGGCAGGGGACAGGGGCATTGAATGCCCGTCTGAGTTGCCTAAACAGTGCAAAAAAGTGACCGTTAGGAGCGCCACCGTTCGCCACGATGGCCTCCTCTTCATCTCCGCTTGCCACCGCGTACCCCTGGCTGCACAGGTTCCCGCCACGCGCCCCTGAGAAAGCCTCATGGCGACACACGGGCGGGTGCGCTGGAGCGCGGGTATGGGGTGGCAGCTGGCCCCCGGCAAGTACCTTGCCGGGGTCGTCGTCTTGTCGAGTCCAGAAGCTTGTCGCTCACCGGACCTTGCCGGGACGTGCGGTGCATCGCGGCAAGTTTCTTGAAGTGCCGTGGTTGGCCTTCCCGGCAAGCTTCTCTTGCCGGGCCTTGTCTCTTCCCGGCAAGATCCTCTTGCCGGGGCCTTGTCTCTTCGTCTTGAATGCTTTGTTCTTGAATGGCTCCAAAGGAACCCACGGAGGACTCTGGCGGTCATCCGGCAAGCCTTGCCGCGCGGCGCTGCAACTGCCCGTGCACGAGTTCGGGATACTAGGGTACCCCTACTCTAGTACACCGACAGGAGCCCCCGGGCCTGGGCCATACACGGTGCCGAGCGCTGTTGGGCCAGGCCCAAAACAGGGCACGGGCACGCGCGGGCCTGGGTATGCCGAATCTAACTCTGTATCCACCGCACCCCCGCAACAGCACGCGTCAATCACGGCGTCGTGGGGGAGATCGTGGGTGGTTCTTTATTCGGAAAGAGCGCAACGTCCGCCCCCTCCTCCTTATAAGCAGGGGGAACAGGAGTATTTCCCCTATCTTCGTCATTCGCTGCTGCAATCTCAGAAACCTCCGCCGCCCTCCTCCGCTTCCAAAGTCGAAAGAGAGCAGCGCTCCGCTCCCGTCGCCGCCGCCACTACCAGCGCCGTCGATCTCCCCCACCGCCTCCGCCATGGCTCCGAAGCCCGGAAAGGGGAAGGTCGCGAAAGCTGTGAAGTCGACCGAAGCACAGCGGCTTGAGGCACTGCGGAAAGAGCGGGCCACCTTCCTCCTCGAGCTCTCCGCAAAGGATCTGAGGGAGTGGTACTATCTCATTTGGTCGACGGAGACACGGGCGCATCCGCGCACAAAGGTACTCTCCGCCATCACCTCGCAAGAAGCTCCAGTTGGCGGGTACCCTTTCTTTGCCGTGTTCTTCTACTGCGGGCTCTGCCCGCCATTCTTTGATTTCTTCTGTGATATCATGAACACCTACGGGCTCCACCTCCTTGATTTTACCCCCAACGCCGTCTTGACCATGGCAGTTTTCGCCCATCTATGCGAAAACTTTGTCGGAGTCCACCCCAACGTAGCTCTCTTCCGCCATTTCTTCATGCCCCGTGTCGAGAGAGGGGAAACCCTTGCCGGGGGGATCGCCTGGATCTCGCGAGCCGGCAAGAAGGAGACCTATCTAGAGGGAGAGCTCCGCAGCAAGTGGGATGAGTGGAGAGCAAACTGGTGCTGGGTTGTAGAGGAGAACCCGCAGCCGTTCACCGCCCTGCGCCAAGCCCCAGCAGTGCGAGGCAATGATTGGAACGCTCTGTCTGCGGACGATGACAAGTTGAAGATTGCCACCACCCGGATCTTGCGCCTCAGGCTTGCCGGGTTGACTGTAGGAGTTGTCGGCGCAGATTTCCTACGCCGTCGCATCGCCCCTCTGCAGGCGAAGGGGAGACCTGCCTGGGAATTTGGAGGCCCGGCAGACATCATGACGTTGCGCCCAGGCCTCAACTTCAATTTCACCGTCATAGAATTGGACGGGATACTTAAGGAAATATTCAAGCACGACCCGCAGCATCCCGAGTGGTTCAGGTTGCCGGCAGGCGTCGTGCCTCTGTGTAACAACTCCTCGCGCGACCGCATCTGCGCAATGATGCCGTTGTGTGACTCGCACGGGATCGCTCCAACTTGGCAAGAGCCCACCGGCGACGTCGTGCAGCAGTTCTTCGACAGCCTAGTGGAGGTGGCGGTCAATGCTGACAAGAAGAAACTCCTCACCCGCGACACCACTGATCAAGAGATGGAGCGCATCGCCACCAGGGCGGAAGAGGCGGCGGCAGCCGCGGCCGCGGGTGAATTCGGGTTCACCATGGAGGAAGCGGACGCGGCGTTGGCGATGAGTCTTGCCGAACGGGAGCAGCCCGAAGAGGAAGAAGAGCTCGCCGCGCCCGACGCCGAGTCGAACGAGCCCGCCGAGGGTGCGAGCGGCCCGCCATCTCCGAGGAGCTTGCCGCGAGCAGGGCCCGCAGCGCAGCCCCCAGCGCAGCCAAGAAGGCGCCTCCGCAGGGTCGGCGACGTAGCAGGGCGGCAAGTGGGCCAACAGCCGCAGCGTCGCGCGATGCACTCCGCCGCGGCAAGTACGGTTGCCGCGGGTGCGCCTCCCACCGCAGTGGCAACTGGGGCGAGGTCATCTCGGGCTGGCGCCGCAGTCCCCGCCAAGCGGCCAAGGGATCCCACCCCTCCACCTCGTCGCGCCGGGGGTGGGCCGAACTTCGACCTCTCCGCGCTCAGCTCCGACGAGGAAGAGGAAGAAGAGTAAGATTCCCTTGTTGTTCTTGTAGTTCTTCAACTTGCCATTCCTGTCTTGCATCTGATCTGACCCACCCTGGACTCTCCCTTTTCAGGACTCTGGCCCAGAGGGCGGCGAAGAGGGCCAAGGCTCAGGTGGTGGTCATCGAGGACGAGCCCACTGTGATGACAGGAGGCGCGCCCGAGACCACCTTGCCGGATCCGGCCATCACTTCGCAGAGCAGCCCCCAGCGCAGCCCCCAACGTAAGCATATGGTTTACTCTCTGCTTCTGGGTGCGCGTGGTTGCTCTTTTCCTTTGTTGACATCTGATCACTGGTTTGTTTGTGCAGGAGCAGAACAGCTTCATCAGGAGGGCATGGTGATCTCCTCCGACTCGTCGTCTGCTTCGACTACGCCGCCAAGGGCGGATCCCGGCAAGGGAGCGTTCTCCGGTAAGGGAGGAGCCTCCGGCAAGGGAGGAGTCTCCGGCAAGGGACAGCGCCAACGATCCCCCGGTGGTGGAGGTCATGACAGCAGATCCTAGCACAGGTAGTCCTTCTTGCCCGAAACTTTCCTTGTAGTCTTCTGCTGATTTCTCTTCTCGGATACTTGTTTGATTTCTCCTTCTTCTCCGGTCGTCAGACCCACCCTCCGCGGATCCGATGGAGACCGAGGCGGGCGGCGAGGAGGACGCGCGCGGCAATACTGATGATGCCGCGGCCACCGAAGAAGGAGCCGGCGCTGACGTGCCTGCCGGCGAAGAGGCCGCCAAGGCTGCCGCCGGGGAAGCTGGCGGGGGATCTGGCGATCGCACTGACGGCCCTGAGGCCGCAGGAGCGTCAGGCGCTGCACCGACCGCCGATCCCTCCGCCGCTGCCGCAGCGTCAGGCTCCGAGGAGCCCCAGCCCGGCGCCTATCTGAAGGCTGGCGAGGGCATCTTCATCAAGCTCCCTTGGGCGTCAAGCTCCAAGGCGCCGGTGGAAGGAGAAGTTTTGGATGGGGAGGTGCTCGCCTCCGCCGGGTTGTCGATCGTTGACGCGCCGAGAAGCAGCAGTGACGAGCCCGAGGAGGAGCGGCTGCTGCGGAGGCTGCTGGCGCTCTACCGCACCCGCCAAGTCAAGTTGGAGTCCCGGGAAGCGCTTGTCGCGAGGGCGAGCATGGACATAGAGAAGCGTGCGGAGGAACTCCGGGGTCTTCGCCAAGAAACTCTCCGGGCCTTGGCGGAGGAGCGGGAGCAGCTTGCTGAGGAGCGGAAGGCCTTCCTCCTTGAGAAGGCTGAGGCTGAAGAGCAGCAGCGGCTCACCGGCGAGAAGCTGTACGCGTGAGAAGGCGAGCTGACTCAGCGGAAAGTGAACCTCGACAGCCACGAAGATGAGCTTGCCGCGCGCGAACGGGCACTTGGCGGGACGCTCCAAGAGGCAAAGGATGCGGCTGCGGCTGCCGAGGCCGCCAAGAAAGAATTGGAGGCAAAGGTGGCGCAGCTAGAAGCTGATCTGAAGGTTGGTGGCGAAGAGCTTGCCGCGCTCAAGCTAGAGCGCGAGAAGGACGCCCTTGCCCACGGTGAGCTGCAGGGCTGACTCGCCGAGAGGGGCAAGGAACTGAGCGCCGCCAAGGATTCCAACGCAGATCTGACGCTGAAGCTGGCCACCTTGACGGAGACGTTGGACAGCGCCAGGAAACGGGAGGCAGACTTGAAGAAAGACATCAAGGCCAACGATGCGCTGCTGGCGAGGGCCGCTGAAACCCAGAATCTCCTCAGAGATACCGTGGCGCTCTGGACGGAGGGCCTCGTGAACATTGCTGCAGTCATTGAAGAGGAGCTGGTGCAGTTGGGGGTGGAAGGCTTCGGGTATTCCTCCGACGAGAATCTCCAACCCAGCGCCAAGCTCACTCTGTTCTTCAAGGGCGTGGCGACGGCTCTCCAGCAGCTCCGGGAACGGATCCCAAAGCAGCTGGCCGACGAGTCGCGCATGATTTGCGCCGGAGTTCTGGAGAAGGTGCTGATGAAGGTGGCCTTCCGCAATCCGGGCCTCCGCCTCACCAATATCCTCAGGACCTTGCCGCCAGAAGCTGATCTGGAGGAGCTCAAAGCCCTTGTCGCACCCATTGTGGACAAGGTGAGCGGAATCAAGAAGGTCGAAGGCGATCGCGTAGATTAGACCGCCCACTTCTTCTTTCCTTGTCGCTGCCAGCCATGTCACGGGAACACTTTATTAGAGGCGCGACAAGTTATTTTTGTAATATAACTCTATCTTAGGCAAAAAATTGCTGTGTTACTTCCTTTACTCGACTCTTGGCTTTGTACGGTTCTGCCCTACGCTTTCTAGGGAAACTTGCCGGCGCAGGCACCCTTGCCGCGAGTGCCGAGTGCGGAACTTCAGCAGCCTACTGGCGGGGTTGCTACCGACAAGCAACCTTGTCGCAACTAGTTGCGGCTCACTTAAGTTGTTGAGCGGACTCGAAACAAAGTAAGGGCGCTAGCGGCTCACTTAAGTTGCTGAGCGGACTCGAAGCAAAGTAAGGGCGCTAGCAGCTCACTTAAGTTGTTGAGCGGACTTGAAACAAAGTAAAGGCACAACTAGCTACGAGTTGGTTCCTCCGCGCACAGGTTTTCCATACAAAGCACGGTCGTTCAAGGAAAATAACTCAAAAACTTAAAAAACTGATTGCTCAAACTTTAGCAACTTAGCTTTTCTGTCGTCTGCTTCCCGGCAAGGAGAAACTTTCTTGAACGGCCTGGTCCACACCATTATCTTCTCCTTCTCCCCCCGGTAAACCTTGTGGGCGAGGGAACCTTCCTTCTTTTGAGAAAGAAACAGAGAAATAAAATAATGATATGGAGCCTTGGGCTCGTTATCGCTTACCGGGGTCTGGTGCTGCCCAACGTGTCAGATAGCATATGCGAAAAAGGATTATAGCATAAAAAAACTGACAAGATGTGCGGGGCACATGAACTTTACTGGTGCACGGGGTCTGCGCCCGGCTTTGTACAAAGAATTACATGCAACAGCGGCAAGACTTGTACAAAAGGTGGTTGCCGGAAAAGCTTCCGGCAACCGCTCCCTACGGGTAAAACTTACGAAGATGTTCTATGTTCCAGGAGTTGCTCACCGGAATGCCATCTTCGGTCTCAAGGCGGACAGCGCCGGGCCTAGTGACTCGTTTCACCCGATAAGGGCCTTCCCACTTTGGCGTCAACTTGTTGGAATTCTTGGCGGACTGAACACACCGAAGAACAAGGTCGCCTTCCTCGATGCTTCTGGCCTTAACTTTGCGGCTATGGTAGCGATGCAAAGCTTGCTGATAGCGAGCGGATCGCACAGCAGCCTGAAGACGGTCTTCCTCAAGGAGCAGCGCGTCATCTTGTCGCAGCTGCTCTTGCTCGAGCTCATCATAAGCGAGCACTCGAGGCGACTCGTAAACGAGTTCCATGGGGAGAACTGCCTCCGCTCCGTAGACTAGAGCGAAGGGTGTCTGGCCAGTGGCTCGATTTGGCGTCGTCCTGATCGACCAAAGAACCACCGGCAGCTCCTCGATCCAGTTTCTTCCGCACTTGTGCAGCCTGTCGAAAGTTCTGGTCTTGAGCCCGCGCAGCACTTCAGCATTTGCCCTCTCTGCTTGACCGTTGCTTCTCGGATGAGCAACAGAAGCGAAGCAGACCTTGGCGCCAAGGTCTTGGACGTACTGCATGAAGGTGCGGCTCGTGAATTGCGTGCCGTTGTCGGTGATGATCCTGTTAGGGATCCCGAAACGGCAAACAATCGACCTGAAGAACTTGACTGCTGACTGTGCTGTCACCTTCCTCACTGGCTGCACTTCCGGCCACTTTGTGAACTTGTCGATTGCGACGTACAAGTACTCAAAGCCCCCGACAGCCCGGGGGAAGGGGCCGAGGATATCGAGCCCCCAGACCGAAAATGGCCAGGATAAAGGGATCGTCTGGAGAGCTTGAGCTGGCTGGTGTATCTGTTTGGAGTGGAACTGGCACGCTTCACACTTGGTTACTTGTGCAGTTGCATCCTGGAGGGCTGTCGGCCAAAAGAAGCCTTGCCGGAAAGCCTTGCCGGCAAGTGCCCTTGCGCCTATGTGGTGGCCACATATGCCCCCATGTATCTCTGCCAACAGCTTTTGTCCCTCTTCCCGGCGAATACACTTCAATTTCACACCGTTGAGTCTTCTTCTGTACAGTATGCTATCGACAAACTGGTACATACTTGACTGCCGGGCTACTCTTTCCGCTTCTTCTTGCTCTTCGGGAAGCTCTCCTGTCTGAAGGAAATGGACAATCTGCTGTGCCCATGCTGGAGCTTGTGGCTCGACAACAAGGACTAAAGGCGTATCTGCTGCTGCGGGAACATCCGCTTCTACGGCAAGGACTTGCGGCCCTGCCGGAGCTTGATGTTCCCCGGCAAGCTTGCCGGAGCAAAACTTGTCGGGAGCATCTGCTTCGACGGAACAAACCATAAGGTTTGCCGGAGCAGACTGCCCCTCAGCATCCTTGGTGTTGATCTTGGGGACTTTCTTGGCGGCGGCTTCGGGGAGCTCTGCCGGAAAGTAGTCACCGGAAACCAACTTCCTCTTCTTATTCTGTCCAGTTGATGGTGTCACGGATGGTTGAGTCAGCTTGAGCACAAAGATCCCTGGTTCCACAGGCAACTTTAGTGCAGCGCACTTTGACAGGCCGTCAGCAATATCGTTCTGAGCTCGTGGAACGTGTTCCATTTGCAGGCCGTCAAAGTGTGCTTCTAGCTTACTTACTTCATCAACATATGCTTCCATCAACGGACTCTGATAGCTCTTGTTCACTTGGCGGACGACAAGCTGCGAGTCACCCCTTACAATGAGTTTCTTGATCCCAAGGTCGGCTGCGATTCTGAGGCCGGCAAGCAAACCCTCATACTCTGCAGTATTGTTCGTTGCTTGCTCCTTGGGAAAGTGCATATGGACTACGTACTTGAGGTGCTCTCCGGTGGGTGCGATAAGCAGCATGCCAGCACCGGCGCCTTGCAGCGAGAAGGCACCATCAAAGTACATCATCCACTCTTTGCTTGTCTCCTTGACGGGGATGCTCGTCTCTGGAATTTCTTCGTCTGGGGTTGGCGTCCACTCTGCTATGAACTCTGCCAATGCCCTGCTTTGGATCGTTGCAGTGCTCTCAAACTTGAGGCCAAAGCTTGACAGTTCCAATGCCCACTCGACAATCCTGCCTCTTGCTTCTAGATTCTGCAGTATCCTCTTCAGCGGAAAGCGAGTGACAACTGTGATCTCGTGTGCCTGGAAGTAATGGCGCAGCTTTCTCGAGGCCATGAGAAGGCCGAAAAGCAATTTTTGCACACCAGAGTACCTCGACCTAGCCCCCTGGAGAAGGGAGCTGACAAAGTAAACTGGGCGCTGCACCATCTTCTTTTGCACCTCCTTGCATGTCTGCGCAGATTCATCTTTGTCGGGACCAGAGCTTGTCGGAGAAGCCCCCTGCTTGTCGCTGGATTCACTTGTCGCGGTCGCTGGCTCATCATCCGCCTCCCTCTCTGCTACTAACGCATCACTAACCACTTGATTGGTTGCTGCCAGATATAGCAGCAACTTCTCTTGTGGCTTAGGTGCAACAAGTATTGGAGTGGAGGACAGGTACCTCTTCAAGTCCTGCAGCGCATCCTCCGCTTCCGGAGTCCATTTCATTGGACCTGCCTTTTTCAATATTTTGAAAAACGGCAGGGCGCGCTCAGCAGACTTAGAGATAAACCTGCTGAGAGCAGCCACGCAACCGGCAAGCCTTCGCACATCCTTGACGCGCTTCGGTGCTTCAATCTGCTCGATGGCCTTGATCTTGTCGGGGTTGGCTTCAATTCCCCGCTGAGACACAAAGAATCCAAGAAGCTTGCCGGAAGGGACTCCAAACACGCACTTCTCGGGGTTGAGCTTGAGGTTGATCTTGCGCAGATTTGCAAAAGTTTCTTCTAAATCTTGGATCAGGGTAGCCTTGTCCTTGCTCTTGACCACTATATCATCCATGTAGGCTTCCACATTTCTGTGTATCTGTGGCTCAAAAGCGACATGGACTACCCTTGCAAATGTTGAACCAGCATTCTTCAACCCAAAGGGCATCCGTACAAAACAGTATGTGCCGCAAGGGGTGATAAATGCGGTTTTTTCCTCATCCTCTTCTGCCATGAAGATTTGATGATATCCTGAATATGCATCAAGAAATGAAAGAAAATCACATCCAGCTGTGGAGTCAACAATCTGGTCAATGCGCGGCAAGAGAAATGGGTCTTTGGGACAAGCTTTATTAACATCCACGTCTTCGTCATCGTCGTCGTCTTCATCCTTGTCGCGGCTGCGGGGAGGTCTGTCTCCTTGCCGCTGTTTGGCCTTGCCGCGGCGTCCTCCTCAGCCGGGACGTTTCTTGCCGGATCCACCAGTTCCTTCCTGGGCCTTCTCCTTATCGCGCTGCTCGTACTCAGCTTTTTGTTGCTCAACAAGCTGTTTGACTTTCTTGCAGTTCTGGAGATCGTGACCCTTGGTGCGGTGAATCTTACAATACTGCTTGCCGGAGCTGTCCTGCTTGTCGGCGGCCGCCACAGGCTGGGCATCCTTGTCGGAGCCACCAGCTTTAGCTTCCTTGGCGCCACCTCCATTGCCGGTCTGCTCGACAGCTAGCACTTCCTTGCCCTTCTTCCTTCTGTTGTTCCGCCGCTGGCCTTTCCTTGTCGGGGCGGCATCCTCACTGTCGGATCCTCCTGCTCCTGTACTCTCTCCGGGGAGCCTCCTCCCCTCTTCAGCGTGTGCACACTTGTCGGCCAGGGCGTAAAGCTCGCTGACGTCTCTGATCTTACACATCGCCATCTCCTCCCTCATCCTTCGGTTTCGCACGTTCTGATGGAACACGCTGATAATCGCGGCGGGGTGGACGTCTGGGATGTTGTGCTGTACACGGCTGAATCTCTAAATGTACTTGCGCAGTGGTTCTCCTTCCATCTGGGCGAGCAGATGAAGATCGCTCTCTTGGCCATGTGGCTTGTGGCCGCCTGTAAAGGCGCCGACAAACTGATGGCATAAATCTGCCCAAGAGGAGATGGAATTGTCTGGCAAGTGCATGAGCCAGGACCTGACGTTGGGCTTGAGTACCAGCGGGAAGTAGTTGGCAAGGATCTTGTCGTCCCGTCCCCCGGCAGCCTGCACCGCGATGGTGTAGATGCTGAGAAACTCCGACGAATGCGTCTTCCCGTCGTACTTCTCTGGTACGTCTGGTTTGAAATTCTTTGTGCTGGGCCACTGGACTTGCCGCAGCTCACAGGTGAACGCAGGACAACCTACCGCGTACGGCAGATCGCCTGGTTCCCCTGGCGCATGCATGTCAACAGAGGGCCCAGCGCACTTGTCGGATTGACGTCGCGTTTCTCTTCGGCGCTCGATGCGGGTTCGAGCGTCTTCTTGTTGTCGTTCATGGAGAACTTGGCGCTGGTCGCGACGAGCTCGTGGGTCCGACGAGGCGGTGGAGCCACTGTCGGGGTGGACCCGGCGAGTCGGCGATTTTGGCCTTCGTAGTGGAGAGTGCATGGAAGTCGCACCTCCCCCGGTCTTGTTGCCATCAGCTCGCGTCCGGCTGTCCTGCCGCGGCAGCGAGGTGCTTGGTTGCCGCGCAGTGTCGCCGTTGGCGAAGCCGATGAGGCTCTGGATAGTGGCCCTCCTGTTGGAAATATGCCCTAGAGGCAATAATAAATTAGTTATTATTATATTTCCTTGTTCATGATAATCGTTTATTATCCATGCTATAATTGTATTGATAGGAAACTCAGATACATGTGTGGGTACATAGACAACACCATGTCCCTAGTAAGCCTCTAGTTGACTAGCTCGTTGATCAATAGATGGTTACGGTTTCCTGACCATGGACATTGGATGTCATTGATAACGGGATCACATCATTAGGAGAATGATGTGATGGACAAGACCCAATCCTAAGCCTAGCACAGATCGTGTAGTTCGTATGCTAAAGCTTTTCTAATGTAAAGTATCTTTTCCTTAGACCATGAGATTGTGCAACTCCCGGATACCGTAGGAATGCTTTGGGTGTACCAAACGTCACAACGTAACTGGGTGGCTATAAAGGTGCATTACAGGTATCTCCAAAAGTGTCTGTTGGGTTGGCACGAATCGAGACTGGGATTTGTCACTCCGTGTAAACGGAGAGGTATCTCTGGGCCACTCGGTAGGACATCATCATAATGTGCACAATGTGACCAAGGGGTTGATCACGGGATGATGTGTTACGGAACGAGTAAAGAGACTTGCCGGTAACGAGATTGAACAAGGTATCGGGATACCGACGATCAAATCTCGGGCAAGTACAATACCGCTAGACAAAGGGAATTGTATATGGGATCGATTGAGTCCTTGACATCGTGGTTCATCCGATGAGATCATCGTGGAACATGTGGGAGACAACATGGGTATCCAGATCCCGCTGTTGGTTATTGACCGGAGAACGTCTCGGTCATGTCTACATGTCTCCCGAACCCGTAGGGTCTACACACTTAAGGTTCGGTGACGCTAGGGTTATAAAGGAAGTTTGTATGTGGTTACCGAATGTTGTTCGGAGTCCCGGATGAGATCCCGGACGTCACGAGGAGTTCCGGAATGGTCCGGAGGTAAAGATTTATATATGGGAAGTCCTGTTTTGGTCACCGGAAAAGTTTCGGGTTTTATCGGTAACGTACCGGGACCACCGGGAGGGTCCCGGGGTCCACCAAGTGGGGCCACCGGCCCCGGAGGCTTGCATGGGCCTAGAGTGGAAAGGGACCAGCCCCAGAGTGGGCTGGTGCACCTCCCACCCTTGCCCAAGGCGCAGCTAGGAGGGGAGAGGGGAAACCCTAGGCGCAGAAGGGCCTATAGGCCCACCCTAGGGCGCGCCCCCTCTCTCCCCCTCTTGGCCGCCCCCTCCAAGTTCCATCTAGGGCTGGCCGCACCCCTTGGGGTGGGAAACCCTAAAGGGGGCGCAACCCCCTTCCCCCCCTATATATACTTGAGGTTTTGGGGCTGCCAACACATGAGAACTTCTCCTCTCTTGGTGCAGCCCTACCTCTCTCCCTTCTCCTCTCCCGTGGTGCTTGGCGAAGCCCTGCTGGATTGCCACGCTCCTCCACCACCACCATGCCGTTGTGCTGCTGCTGGATGGAGTCTTTCTCAACCTCTCCCTCTCTCCTTGCTGGATCAAGGCGTGGGAGACGTCACCGGGCTGTACGTGTGTTGAACGCGGAGGTGCCGTCCGTTCGGCACTAGGATCTCCGGTGATTTGGATCACGACAAGCACGACTCCTTCAACCCCGTTCTCTTGAACGCTTCCGCTTAGCGATCTACAAGGGTATGTAGATGCACTCTCCTTTCCTCGTTGCTAGTTTCTCCATAGATAGATCTTGGTGACACGTAGGAAAATTTTGAATTTCTGCTACGTTCCCCAACAGTGGCATCATGAGCTAGGTCTATTGTGTAGATTCTTTGTAAGAGTAGAACACAAAGTAGTT
The DNA here is from genome assembly GCF_018294505.1 of Triticum aestivum. Taxonomy (NCBI): domain Eukaryota; kingdom Viridiplantae; phylum Streptophyta; class Magnoliopsida; order Poales; family Poaceae; genus Triticum; species Triticum aestivum. The sequence continues at coordinate 42,105,896 of NC_057794.1, read as the reverse complement.
GTGGGCGTTGATCTTGTTCAATATGCTTACCGTTACTAGTCCAATCTTGTTTCGACGGTATTGTGGGATGAAGCGGCCCGGACCGACCTTACACGTACTCTTACGTGAGACAGGTTCCACCGACTGACATGCACTTGGTTCATAAGGTGGCTAGCGGGTGCCAGTCTCTCCCACTTTAGTCGGAACAGATTCGATGAAAAGGGTCCTTATGAAGGGTAAATAGCAATTGGCATATCACGTTGTGGTTTTGCGTAGGTAAGAAACGTTCTTGCTAGAAACCCATAGTAGCCACGTAAAACATGCAAACAACAATTAGAGGACGTCTAACTTGTTTTTGCAGAGTATGCTATGTGATGTGATATGGCCAAGAAGAATGTGATGAATATATGTGATGTATGAGATTGATCATGTTCTTGTAATAGGAATCACGACTTGCATGTCGATGAGTATGACAACCGGCAGGAGCCATAGGAGTTGTCTTTATTTATTGTATGGCCTGCGTGTCATTGAACAACGCCATGTAATTACTTTACTTTATTGCTAAGCGCGTTAGCCATAGAAGTAGAAGTAGTCGTTGGCGAGACAACTTCATGAAGACATGATGATGGAGATCATGATGATGGAGATCATGGTGTCATGCCGGTGACGATGATGATCATGGAGCCCCGAAGATGGAGATCAAAAGGAGCAAAATGATATTGGCCATATCATGTCACTATTTGATTGCATGTGATGTTTATCATGTTTATGCATCTTATTTGCTTAGAACGACGGTAGTGAATAAGATGATCCCTCATCAAAATTTCAAGAAAGTGTTCCCCCTAACTGTGCACCGTTGCTAAAGTTCGTCGCTTCTAAGCACCACGTGATGATCGGGTGTGATGGATTCTTACGTTCACATACAACGGGTGTAAGACAGATTTACACACGCGAAACACTTAGGGTTAACTTGACGAGCCTAGCATGTACAGACATGGCCTCGGAACACAGAGACTGAAAGGTCGAGCATGAGTCGTATAGTAGATACGATCAACATGAAGATGTTCACCGATGATGACTAGTCCGTCTCACGTGATGATCGGACACGGCCTAGTTGATTCGGATCATGTAATCACTTAGATGACCAGAGGGATGTCTATCTGAGTGGGAGTTCATAAGATGAACTTAATTATCCTGAACATAGTCAAAAGGTCTTCACAAATTATGTCGTAGCTCGCGCTTCAGTTCTACTGTTTAGATATGTTCCTAGAGAAAATATAGTTGAAAGTTGAAAGTAGCAACTATGCGGACAGTAGAAAGCTTATGTCCTTAATGCACTGCTCAGTGTGCCGAACCCCAAACGTCGTTTGTGGATGTTGCGAACATCGGACATACACGTTTTGTTAACTACGTGATAGTTCAGTTAAACGGTTTAGAGTTGAGGCACTAAAGACGTTTTCGAAACATCGCGGAACATATGAGATGTTTCAAGGGCTGAAATTGGGATTTCAGGCTCGTGCCCACGTCAAGAGGTATGAGACCTCCGACGATTTTCTTAGCCTGCAAACTAAGGGAGAAAAGCTCAATCGTTGAGCTTGTGCTCAGATTGTCTGAGTGCAACAATCACTTGAATCGAGTGGGAGTTGATCTTCCAGATGAGATAGTGATGTTTCCCCAAAGTCATTGCCACCAAGCTGCTAGAGCTTCGTGATGAACTATAACATATCAGGGATAGATACGATGATCCTTGAAATATTCGTGATGTTTGACACCGCGAAAGTAGAAATCAAGAAGGAGCATCAATTGTTGATGGTTGGTGAAACCACTAGTTTCAAGAAGGGCAAGGGAACAAAGGGATACTTCATGAAACGGCAATTCAGCTGTTGCTCTAGTGAAGAAACCCAAGGTTGAACCCAAACCCGAGACTAAGTGCTTCTGTAATAAAGTGAACAGCCACTCGAGCAGAATTACCCTAGATACTTGGTAGATGAGAAGGCTGGCAAGGTCGATAGAAGTATATTGGATATACATTGTGTTGATGTGTACTTTACTGGTACTCCTAGTAGCACCAGGGTATTAGATACCGGTTCGGTTGCTAAGTGTTAGTAACTCGAAATAAAAGCTACGGAATAAACGGAGACTAGCTAAAGGTGAGCTGACGATATGTGTTGGAAATGTTTCCAATGTTGATATGATCAAGCATCGCACGCTCCCTCTACCATCGAGATTGGTGTTAAAACCTGAATAATTATTATTTGGTGTTTGCGTTGAGCATAGACATGATTGGATTATGTCTATCGCAATACGGTTATTCATTTAAAGAGAATAATGGTTACTCTATTTATTTGAATAATACCTTCAATGGTCTTGCACCTAAAGGGATGGTTTATTGAATCTCGATCGTAGTGATACACATTTTCATGCCAAAAGATATAAGATAGTAATGATAGTACCACTTACTTGTGGCACTGCCATGTAAGTCATATTGGTGTAAAACGCATGAAGAAGCTCCATGTTGATGGATCTTTGGACTCACTCGTTTTTGAAAAGGTTGAGACATGCGAACCATGTCTATTGGTATAGACACATGATGAAACTCCATGCAGATGGATCGTTTGGACTCACTTGATTTTGAATCACTTGAGATATGCAAATCATACCACATGGGCAAGATGACTGAAAAGCCTTGTTTCAGTAAGATGGAACAAGATAGCAACTTGTTGGAAGTAACACATTTTGATGTGTGCAGCCCAATGAGTGCTGAGGCATGCAGTGAATATCGTTATGTTCTTACTTCACAGATGATTTAAGTAGATACTGAGAATATTTACTTGATGAAACACAATTTTGAATTATTGAATGGTTCAAGTAATTTCAGAGTGAAGTTGAAGATCATTGTGACAAGAGGATAAAATGTCTATGATATGATCATAGAGATGAGTATCTGAGTTACGAGCTTTGGCACGCAATTAAGACACTGTGGAAATTGTTTTACAATTAATACCGCCTGGAACACCATAATGTGATGGTGTGTCCGAACATCATAACTGCACCCTATTGGATATGATGCATACCATGATGTCTCTAATCGAATTACCACGATAGTTTATGGGTTAGGCATTAGAGACAACCACATTCACTTTAATAGGGCACCACGTAATTCCGATGAGATGACACCGTATGAACTATGGTTTAGAGAAACCTAAGCTGTCATTTCTTAAAAGTTTGGGGCTGCGACGCTTATGTGAAAAGGTTTCAGGCTGATAAGCTCGAACCCAAAGCGGATAAATGCATCTTCATAGGACACCCAAAACAGTTGGGTATACCTCCTGTCTCAGATTCGAAAGCAATAAGGGATTGTTTCTTGAATCGGGTCCTTTCTCGAGAAAAAGTTTGTCTCGGAAAGTTGAGTGGGAGGATGGTGGAGACTTGATGAGGTTATTGAACCATCACTTCAACCAGTGTGTATCAGGGCACAGGAAGTTGTTCCCATGGCACCTACACCAATTGAAGTAGAAGCTTATGATAGTGATCATGAAGTTTCGGATCAAGTCACTGCCGTACCTCGTAGGGTGACAAGGATACGTACTACTTCAGAGTGGTACAGTAATCCTGTCTTGAAGGTCATGTTGCTAGACAACAATGAACCTACGAGCTATGGAGAAGCGATGGTGGGCCCAAATTCCTACAAATGGTTAAAAGCCATGAAATCCGAGATAGGATCCATGTATCAGAACAAAGCATGGACTTTGGTGGACTTGCCCGATGATCGGCAAGCCATTGAGATAAATGGATCTTTAAGAAGAAGACGGACGTGGACGGTAATGTCACCGTCCATGAAGCTCGACTTGTGGCGAAGAGTTTTTCACAAGTTCAAGGAGTTGACTACGATGAGATTTCTCATCCGTAGCGATGCTTAAAGTCCGTCGGAATCACGTTAGCACAAGCTGCATTTATAAAATCTGGCAGATGGATGTCAAAACGAGTTTCCTTACCAATCGTAAGGAAAGGTTGTATGCGATACAATCAGAAAGGTTATGTCGATCCTAAGGATGCTAAAAGGTATGCTGGCTCCAGCGATCCTTCTAAGGACTGGAGTAAGCATCTCGGAGTTGGAATGTACGCTTTGATAAGATGATCAAAGATTTTGGGTTTATACAAAGTTTATGAGAAACTTGTATTTCCAAAGAAGTGAGTGGGAGCACTATAGACTTTTTGATGAGTATATGTTGTTGACATATTATGGATCAGAAATGACGTAGAATTTCTGGAAAGCATATAGGGTTATTTGAAAGTGTTTTTCAATGGAAAGCCTGGATTAAGCTACTTGAACATTGAGCATCAAGATCTATAAGGATAGATCAAAACGCTTAATGGCACTTTTCAAATGAGCACATACCTTGACATGATCTTGAAGGTGTTCAAGATGGATCAGTCAAAGAAGGAGTTCTTGCCTGAGTTGTGAGGTATGAAGTTAAGACTTAAAGCTCGACCACGGCAGAATAGAGAGAAAGGACGAAGGTCGTCCCCTATGCTTAAGACATAGGCTCTACAGTATGCCATGCTGAGTACCGCACCTGAAGTGTGCCTTGCCATGAGTCAGCCAAGGGGTACAAGAGTGATCCAAGAATGGATCACAGGACAGCGGTCAAAGTTATCCTTAGTAACTAGTGGACTAAGGAATTTTCTCGATTATGGAGGTGGTAAAAGAGTTCGTCATAAAGGGTTACGTCGATGCAAGCTTAACACCTATCCGGATAGCTCTGAGTAGAGATACCAGATACGTATAATGGAGCAACAATTTAGAATAGCTCCAAGTAGAACAGTTATTTGGAATAGCTCCAAATAGAGCGTGGTAGCTGCATCTAGGAGATGACATAGAGATTTGTAAAGCACACACGGATCTGAAAGGTTCAGACCCGTTGACTATAACCTCTCTCACAAGCATAACATGATCAAACCCAGAACTCTTTGGGTGTTGGTTACATGGCGATGTGACCTGTGAGTGTTAATCACATGGCGATGTGAACTAGATTATTGACTCTAGTGCAAGTGGGAGACTATTGGAAATATGCCCTAGAGGCAATAATAAATTAGTTATTATTATATTTCCTTGTTCATGATAATCGTTTATTATCCATGCTATAATTGTATTGATAGGAAACTCAGATACATGTGTGGGTACATAGACAACACCATGTCCCTAGTAAGCCTCTAGTTGACTAGCTCGTTGATCAATAGATGGTTACGGTTTCCTGACCATGGACATTGGATGTCATTGATAACGGGATCACATCATTAGGAGAATGATGTGATGGACAAGACCCAAACCTAAGCCTAGCATAGATCGTGTAGTTCGTATGCTAAAGCTTTTCTAATGTAAAGTATCTTTTCCTTAGACCATGAGATTGTGCAACTCCCGGATACCGTAGGAATGCTTTGGGTGTACCAAACGTCACAACGTAACTGGGTGGCTATAAAGGTGCATTATAGGTATCTCCAAAAGTGTCTGTTGGGTTGGCACGAATCGAGACTGGGATTTGTCACTCCGTGTAAACGGAGAGGTATCTCTGGGCCCAAGGGGTTGATCACGGGATGATGTGTTACGGAACGAGTAAAGAGACTTGCCGGTAACGAGATTGAACAAGGTATCGGGATACCGACGATCGAATCTCGGGCAAGTATAATACCGCTAGACAAAGGGAATTGTATACGGGATCGATTGAGTCCTTGACATCGTGGTTCATCCGATGAGATCATCGTGGAACATGTGGGAGCCAACATGGGTATCCAGATCCCGCTGTTGGTTATTGACCGGAGAACGTCTCGGTCATGTCTACATGTCTCCCAAACCCGTAGGGTCTACACACTTAAGGTTCGGTGACGCTAGGGTTATAAAGGAAGTTTGTATGTGGTTACCGAATGTTGTTCGGAGTCCCGGATGAGATCCCGGACGTCACGAGGAGTTCCGGAATGGTCCGGAGGTAAAGATTTATATATGGGAAGTCCTGTTTTGGTCACCGGAAAAGTTTCGGGTTTTATCGGTAACGTACCGGGACCACCGGGAGGGTCCCGGGGTCCACCAAGTGGGGCCACCGGCCCCGGAGGCTTGCATGGGCCTAGAGTGGAAAGGGACCAGCCCCAGAGTGGGCTGGTGCGCCTCCCACCCTTGCCCAAGGCGCAGCTAGGAGGGGAGAGGGGAAACCCTAGGCGCAGATGGGCCTATAGGCCCACCCTAGGGCGCGCCCCCTCTCTCCCCCTCTTGGCCGCTGAAGGAAATATGCCCTAGAGGCAATAATAAAGTTATTATTTATTTCCTTATAATCATGATAAATGTTTATTATTCATGCTAGAATTGTATTAACCGGAAACATAATACATGTGTGAATACATAGACAAACAAAGTGTCACTAGTATGCCTCTACTTGACTAGCTCGTTAATCAAAGATGGTTATGTTTCCTGACCATGAACAATGAGTTGTTATTTGAGTAACGAGATCACATCATTAGTTGAATGATCTGATTGACATGACCCATTCCATTAGCTTAGCACCTGATCGTTTAGTATGTTGCTATTGCTTTCTTCATGACTTATACATGTTCCTGTGACTATGAGATTATGCAACTCCCGTTTACCGGAGGAACACTTTGGGTACTACCAAACGTCACAACATAACTGGGTGATTATAAAGGAGTACTACAGGTGTCTCCAATGGTCGATGTTGGGTTGGCGTATTTCGAGATTAGGATTTGTCACTCCGATTGTCGGAGAGGTATCTCTGGGCCCTCTCGGTAATACACATCACATAAGCCTTGCAAGCATTACAACTAATATGTTAGTTGTGAGATGATGTATTACGGAACGAGTAAAGAGACTTGCCGGTAACATGCCAATATGGGCATCCAGGTCCCGCTATTGGTTATTGACCGGAGACGTGTCTCGGTCATGTCTACATTGTTCTCGAACCCGTAGGGTCCGCACGCTTAAGGTTACGATGACAGTTATATTATGAGTTTACATGTTTTGATGTACCGAAGGAGTTCGGAGTCCCGGATGAGATCGGGGACATGACGAGGAGTCTCGAAATGGTCGAGACGTAAAGATTCATATATTGGATGATATGGTTAGGCCAAGGGGTCAAGCCCATGAGGCTTTAGGTCGGTGCAAAAAGGAGTCTTGCGGAGGCTAGGGGGCCAAACGCCGGAGACCCTGGCGTCTGGCCCTGGGCCAGACGCCGAGGCCCATGGCGTCTGGGCCAGACGCCAAGGATTGTGGCGTTTGGTCCTGGAGTCCGAGTGGGACTCTTGCCTTTCGGGCAAAACCGACTTTGAGGAGGCTTTTGCTCCAAGTTTCGACCCCGGGGCTCAACATATAAATAGAGGGGCAGGGCTAGCACCAAAGACACAAAAAGTTGATCCACGTGATCTATTCCTTAGCCGTGTGCGGTGCCCCCTGCCACCATATACCTCAATAATACTGTAGCGGAGTTTAGGCGAAGCCCTGCTGCTGTAGTTCATCAAGATCGTCACCACGCCGTCGTGCTGACGGAACTCTTCCCCGACACTTTGCTGGATTGGAGTCCGGGGATCGTCATCGAGCTGAACGTGTGCTCGAACTCGGAGGTGCCGTAGTTTCGGTGCTTGATCGGTTGGATCGTGAAGACGTACGACTACTTCCTCTACGTCGTGTCATTGCTTCCGCAGTCGGTCTGCGTTGGGTACGTAGACAACACTCTCCCCTCGTTGCTATGCATCACATGATCTTGCGTGTGCGTAGGAAATTTTTTGAAATTACTACGAAACCCAACAGTGGCATCCGAGCCTAGGTTATTTATGTTGATGTTATATGCACGAGTAGAACACAAGTGAGTTGTGGACGATACAAGTCATACTGCCTACCAGCATGTCATACTTTGGTTCGGCGATATTGTTGGACGAGACGACCCGGACCAACCTTACGCGTACGCTTACGCGAGACCGGTTCCCTCGACGTGCTTTGCACAGAGATGGCTTGCGGGCGACTGCCTCTCCAACTTTAGTTGAACCGAGTATGGCTACGCCCGGTCCTTGAGAAGGTTAAAATGGAGTCTATTTGACAAACTATCGTTGTGGTTTTGATGCGTAGGTGAGATTGGTTCTTACTTAAGCCCGTAGCAGCCACGTAAAACATGCAACAACAAAGTAGAGGACGTCTAACTTGTTTTTGCAGGGCATGTTGTGATGTGATATGGTCAAGGCATGATGCTGAATTTTATTGTATGAGATGATCATGTTTTGTAACCGAGTTATCGGCAACTGGCAGGAGCCATATGGTTGTCGCTTTATTGTATGCAATGCAATCACGATGTAATGCTTTACTTTATTACTAAACGGTAGTGATAGTCGTGGAAGCATAAGATTGGCGAGACGACAACGATGCTACGATGGAGATCAAGGTGTCGCGCCGGTGACGATGGTGATCATGACGGTGCTTCGGAGATGGAGATCACAAGCACAAGATGATGATGGCCATATCATATCACTTATATTGATTGCATGTGATGTTTATCTTTTTATGCATCTTATCTTACTTTGATTGATGGTAGCATTATAAGATGATCTCTCACTAAATTATCAAGAAGTGTTCTCCCTGATTATGCACCATTGCGAAAGTTCTTCGTGCTGAGACACCACGTGATGATCGGGTGTGATAGGCTCTACGTTCAAATACAACGGGTGCAAAACAGTTGCGCACGCAGAATACTCAGGTTAAACTTGACGAGCCTAGCATATGCAGATATGGCCTCGGAACACGCAGACCGAAAGGTCGAGCGTGAATCATATAGTAGATATGATCAACATAATGCTGTTCACCGATGAAACTACTCCATCTCACGTGATGATCGGACATGATTTAGTTGATTTGGATCACGTGGTCACTTAGAGGATTAGAGGGATGTCTATCTAAGTGGGAGTTCTTTAGTAATATGATTAATCGAACTTAAAATTTATCATGAACTTAGTCCCTGATAGTATCTTGCTTGTTTATGTTGATTGTAGATAGATGGCTCGTGCTGTTGTTCCGTTGAATTTTAATGCGTTCCTTGAGAAAGCAAAGTTGAAAGATGATGGTAGCAATTACACGGACTGGGTCCGTAACTTGAGGATTATCCTCATTGCTGCACAGAAGAATTACGTCCTGGAAGCACCGCTGGGTGCCAGGCCTGCTGCTGGAGCAACACCAGATGTTGTGAACGTCTGGCAGAGCAAAGCTGATGACTACTCGATAGTTCAGTGTGCCATGCTTTACGGCTTAGAATCGGGACTTCAACGACGTTTTGAACGTCATGGAGCATATGAGATGTTCCAGGAGTTGAAGTTAATATTTCAAGCAAATGCCCGAATTGAGAGATATGAAGTCTCCAATAAGTTCTATAGCTGCAAGATGGAGGAGAACAGTTCTGTCAGTGAGCATATACTCAAAATGTCTGGGTATAATAATCACTTGATTCAATTGGGAGTTAATCTTCCGGATGATTGCGTCATTGACAGAATTCTCCAATCACTGCCACCAAGCTACAAGAGCTTCGTGATGAACTATAATATGCAAGGGATGAACAAGACTATTCCCGAGCTCTTCGCAATGCTGAAAGCTGCGGAGGTAGAAATCAAAAAGGAGCATCAAGTGTTGATGGTTAACAAAACCACTAGTTTCAAGAAAAAGGGCAAAGGAAAGAAGAAAGGGAACTTCAAGAAGAACAACAAGCCAGTTGCTGCTCAAGAGAAGAAACCCAAGTCTGGACCTAAGCCTGAAACTGAGTGCTTCTACTGCAACCAGACTGGTCACTGGAAGCGGAACTGCCCCAAGTATTTGGCGGATAAGAAGGATGGCAAGTTGAACAAAGGTATATGTGATATACATGTTATTAATGTGTACCTTACTAATGCTCGCAGTAGCACCTGGGTATTTGATACTGGTTCTGTTGCTAATATTTGCAACTCGAAACACGGGCTACGGATTAAGCGAAGATTGGCTAAGGACGAGGTGACGATGCGCGTGGGAAACGGTTCCAAAGTCGATGTGATCGCAGTCGGCACGCTACCTCTACATCTACCTTCGGGATTAATATTAGACCTAAGTAATTGTTATTTGGTGCCAGCGTTGAGCATGAACATTATATCTGGATCTTGTTTAATGCGAGACGGTTATTCATTTAAATCAGAGAATAATGGTTGTTCTATTTATATGAGTAATATCTTTTATGGTCATGCACCCTTGAAGAGTGGTCTATTCTTATTAAATCTCGATAGTAGTAATACACATATTCATAATGTTGAAACCAAAAGATGCAGAGTTGATAATGAAAGTGCAACTTATTTGTGGCACTGTCGTTTAGGTCATATCGGTATAAAGTGCATGAAGAAACTCCATACTGATGGACTTTTGGAACCACTTGATTATGAATCACTTGGTACTTGCGAACCGTGCCTCATGGGCAAGATGACTAAAACACCGTTCTCCGGTACTATGAAGAGAGCAACAGATTTGTTGGAAATCATACATACCGATGTATGTGGTCCGATGAATATTGAGGCTCGAGGCGGATATCGTTATTTTCTCACCTTCACAGATGATTTGAGCAGATATGGATATATCTACTTAATGAAGCATAAGTCTGAAACATTTGAAAAGTTCAAAGAATTTCAGAGTGAAGTTGAAAATCATCGTAACAAGAAAATAAAGTTTCTACGATCTGATCGTGGAGGAGAATATTTGAGTTACGAGTTTGGTGTACATTTGAAAAACTGTGGAATAGTTTCACAACTCACGCCACCCGGAACACCACAGCGCAATGGTGTGTCCGAACGTCGTAATCGTACTTTACTAGATATGGTGCGATCTATGATGTCTCTTACAGATTTACCGCTATCATTTTGGGGTTATGCTTTAGAGACGGCCGCATTCACGTTAAATAGGGCACCATCAAAATCCGTTGAGACGACGCCTTATGAACTGTGGTTTGGCAAGAAACCAAAGTTGTCGTTTCTTAAAGTTTGGGGCTGCGATGCTTATGTGAAAAAGCTTCAACCTGATAAGCTCGAACCCAAATCGGAGAAATGTGTCTTCATAGGATACCCAAAGGAAACTGTTGGGTACACCTTCTATCACAGATCCGAAGGCAAGACATTCGTTGCTAAGAATGGATCATTTCTAGAGAAGGAGTTTCTCTCGAAAGAAGTGAGTGGGAGGAAAGTGGAACTTGACGAGGTAACTGTACCTGCTCCCTTACTGGAAAGTAGTTCATCACAGAAAACTGTTTCAGTGACACCTACACCAGTTAGTGAGGAAGCCAATGATAATGATCATGAAACTTCAGATCAAGATACTACTGAACTTCGTAGATCAACCAGAGTAAGATCCGCGCCAGAGTGGTACGGTAATCCTGTTCTGGAAGTCATGCTACTAGATCATGATGAACCTACGAACTATGAAGAAGCGATGGTGAGCCCAGATTCCGCAAAGTGGCTTGAAGCCATGAAATCTGAGATGGGATCCATGTATGAGAACAAAGTATGGACTTTGGTTGACTTGCCCGATGATCGGCAAGCAATTGAGAATAAATGGATCTTTAAGAAGAAGACTAACGCTGATGGTAATGTTACTGTCTACAAAGCTCGACTTGTCGCAAAAGGTTTTCGGCAAGTTCAAGGATTGACTACGATGAGACCTTCTCACCCGTAGCGATGCTTAAGTCCGTCCGAATCATGTTAGCGATTGCCGCATTTTATGATTATGAAATTTGGCAGATGGATGTCAAAACTGCATTCCTGAATGGATTTCTGGAAGAAGAGTTGTATATGATGCAACCGGAAGGTTTTGTCGATCCAAAGGGAGCTAACAAAGTGTGCAAGCTCCAGCGATCCATTTATGGACTGGTGCAAGCCTCTCGGAGTTGGAATAAACGTTTTGATAGTGTGATCAAAGCATTTGGTTTTATACAGACTTTCGGAGAAGCCTGTATTTACAAGAAAGTGAGTGGGAGCTCTGTAGCATTTCTGATATTATATGTGGATGACATATTACTGATTGGAAATGATATAGAATTTCTGGATAGCATAAAGGGATACTTGAATAAAAGTTTTTCAATGAAAGACCTCGGTGAAGCTGCTTACATATTAGGCATTAAGATCTATAGAGATAGATCAAAACGCTTAATTGGACTTTCACAAAGCACATACCTTGACAAAATTTTGAAGAAGTTCAAAATGGATCAAGCGAAGAAAGGGTTCTTGCCTGTGTTACAAGGTGTGAAATTGAGTAAGACTCAATGCCCGACCACTGCAGAAGATAGAGAGAATATGAAAGATGTTCCCTATGCATCAGCCATAGGATCTATCATGTATGCAATGCTGTGTACCAGACCTGATGTATGCCTTGCTATAAGTTTAGCAGGGAGGTACCAAAGTAATCCAGGAGTGGATCACTGGACAGCGGTCAAGAACATCCTGAAATACCTGAAAAGGACTAAGGATATGTTTCTCGTATATGGAGGTGACAAAGAGCTCATCGTAAAAGGTTACGTTGATGCAAGCTTTGATACTGATCCGGACGATTCTAAATCGCAAACCGGATACGTGTTTACATTAAACGGTGGAGCTGTCAGTTGGTGCAGTTCTAAACAAAGCGTCGTAGCGGGATCTACATGTGAAGCGGAATACATAGCTGCTTCGGAAGCAGCAAATGAAGGACTCTGGATGAAGGAGTTCATATCCGATCTAGGTGTCATACCTAGCGCATCGGGTCCAATGAAAATCTTTTGTGACAATACTGGTGCAATTGCCTTGGCAAAGGAATCCAGATTTCACAAAAGGACCAAACACATCAAGAGACGCTTCAACTCCATCCGGGATCTAGTCCAGGTGGGAGACATAGAGATTTGCAAGATACATACGGATCTGAATGTTGCAGACCCGTTGACTAAGCCTCTTCCACGAGCAAAACATGATCAGCACCAAGGCTCCATGGGTGTTAGAATCATTACAGTGTAATCTAGATTATTGACTCTAGTGCAAGTGGGAGACTGAAGGAAATATGCCCTAGAGGCAATAATAAAGTTATTATTTATTTCCTTATAATCATGATAAATGTTTATTATTCATGCTAGAATTGTATTAACCGGAAACATAATACATGTGTGAATACATAGACAAACAAAGTGTCACTAGTATGCCTCTACTTGACTAGCTCGTTAATCAAAGATGGTTATGTTTCCTGACCATGAACAATGAGTTGTTATTTGAGTAACGAGATCACATCATTAGTTGAATGATCTGATTGACATGACCCATTCCATTAGCTTAGCACCTGATCGTTTAGTATGTTGCTATTGCTTTCTTCATGACTTATACATGTTCCTGTGACTATGAGATTATGCAACTCCCGTTTACCGGAGGAACACTTTGGGTACTACCAAACGTCACAACGTAACTGGGTGATTATAAAGGAGTACTACAGGTGTCTCCAATGGTCGATGTTGGGTTGGCGTATTTCGAGATTAGGATTTGTCACTCCGATTGTCGGAGAGGTATCTCTGGGCCCTCTCGGTAATACACATCACATAAGCCTTGCAAGCATTACAACTAATATGTTAGTTGTGAGATGATGTATTACGGAACGAGTAAAGAGACTTGCCGGTAACGAGATTGAACTAGGTATTGGATACCGACGATCGAATCTCGGGCAAGTAACATACCGATGATAAAGGGAACAACGTATGTTGTTATGCGGTCTGACCGATAAAGATCTTCGTAGAATATGTAGGAGCCAATATGGGCATCCAGGTCCCGCTATTGGTTATTGACCGGAGACGTGTCTCGGTCATGTCTACATTGTTCTCGAACCCGTAGGGTCCGCACGCTTAAGGTTACGATGACAGTTATATTATGAGTTTACATGTTTTGATGTACCGAAGGAGTTCGGAGTCCGGATGAGATCGGGGACATGACGAGGAGTCTCGAAATGGTCGAGACGTAAAGATTCATATATTGGATGATATGGTTAGGCCAAGGGGTCAAGCCCATGAGGCTTTAGGTCGGTGCAAAAAGGAGTCTTGCGGAGGCCAGGGGGCGAAACGCCGGAGACCCTGGCGTCTGGCCCTGGGCCAGACGCCGAGGCCCATGGCGTCTGGGCCAGACGCCAAGGATTGTGGCGTTTGGTCCTGGAGTCCGAGTGGGACTCTTGCCTTTCGGGCAAAACCGACTTTGAGGAGGCTTTTGCTCCAAGTTTCGACCCCGGGGCTCAACATATAAATAGAGGGGCAGGGCTAGCACCAAAGACACAACAAGTTGATCCACGTGATCTATTCCTTAGCCGTGTGCGGTGCCCCCTGCCACCATATACCTCGATAATACTATAGCGGAGTTTAGGCGAAGCCCTGCTGCTGTAGTTCATCAAGATCGTCACCACGCCGTCGTGCTGACGGAACTCTTCCCCGACACTTTGCTGGATCGGAGTCCGGGGATCGTCATCGAGCTGAACGTGTGCTCGAACTCGGAGGTGCCGTAGTTTCGGTGCTTGATCGGTTGGATCGTGAAGACGTACGACTACTTCCTCTACGTCGTGTCATTGCTTCCGCAGTCGGTCTGCGTTGGGTACGTAGACAACACTCTCCCCTCGTTGCTATGCATCACATGATCTTGCGTGTGCGTAGGAAATTTTTTGAAATTACTACGAAACCCAACAGCCGCCCCCTCCAAGTCCCATCTAGGGCTGGCCGCACCCCTTGGGGTGGGAAACCCTAAAGGGGGCGCAGCCCCCTTCCCCCTATATATACTTGAGGTTTTGGGGCTGCCAACACATGAGAACTTCTCCTCTCTTGGTGCAGCCCTACCTCTCTCCCTTCTCCTCTCCCGTGGTGCTTGGCGAAGCCCTGCTGGATTGCCACGCTCCTCCACCACCACCATGCCGTTGTGCTGCTGCTGGATGGAGTCTTCCTCAACCTCTCCCTCTCTCCTTGCTGGATCAAGGCGTGGGAGACGTCACCGGGCTGTACGTGTGTTGAACGCGGAGGTGCCATCCGTTCGGCACTAGGATCTCCGGTGATTTGGATCACGACGAGCACGACTCCTTCAACCCCGTTCTCTTGAACGCTTCCGCTTAGCAATCTACAAGGGTATGTAGATGCACTCTCCTTTCCTCGTTGCTAGTTTCTTCATAGATAGATCTTGGTGACACGTAGGAAAATTTTGAATTTCTGCTACGTTCCCCAACACCTCCATTCGTCGGTCTTGTCCACCGTCGGAGGATAGTCTAGGAGCAGTTGAGCTCGCGCCAAGGCTTCTGCTGGAGTGGTGGGCGGCGGGGGTGAACGGTGCGAGGAGTGGGGCGTGCTCGGACTCCTAACCACGTTAGAAGGAGCAGTGCCCCGTCCAGGCGATCGTACTTCACTCGAGCCAGCATGTTGACGTGCATGTTGGTCTTGAGCGCCACGAGAACCACCAGCTCGATCTTGGCCCAGCGGACGTATGGCGCTGCGAACGCCATGACGCTCTGGTCCCGCGCCTCCTGAGAGGGGCGCGGTGCGCGCATGGACGCCGAGGTCTGTGCCGCCTTGTCCTTGGACTTGGCCGCACTGAAGGCTCCCTCGTCGACGCCCATTCTTCCGCCGGCGTCCACTCCACCACCCGTTTGCTCCGGAGGCGGTGAAAGTGACGCAGACGGAACAGCTGCCTCCGAATCCTTCTTCTTCGGTGGTATGTCGATGAAGACGATGAAGATTTAGCTTGCGTGCACGCCGGATCGGGTTCGCACAATCTCGACGCTCCCTACCTGGCGCGCCAAAGATGTCGGGGAAACTGATCCACCAACACCTATGGGGACAGGGCCCCTTTCGGTTCGGAGGGGGGCGGAGGCCACACAAAGAGCGGATCGAGGCGGTACACGCGAGCAGTTTTACCCAGTTTCGGGCCGCACGGATGCGTAAAACCCTACTGCTGCTTGTTTGTGTGTATTGAATTCTTGCTCAGGAGCGATGGACGCTGCCAGACCGAGCGTGAGAGTGTTCCTGGTGTTTCGAATGAGCCGACCCCCCTCTACGTTGCGCTTGGGCCTCCTTTTATACTTTCAAGGGGTCACCGACAGGTGGCAACGTAGACTAGAAGGGTAAAAATGGAAAAGGATGCGGTAGGTGCAGCTACGGCTACTGTGGATACAGTGCACCCTACCTAACTCTGACGGCAGGGGACAGGGGCATTGAATGCCCGTCTGAGTTGCCTAAACAGTGCAAAAAAGTGACCGTTAGGAGCGCCACCGTTCGCCACGATGGCCTCCTCTTCATCTCCGCTTGCCACCGCGTACCCCTGGCTGCACAGGTTCCCGCCACGCGCCCCTGAGAAAGCCTCATGGCGACACGCGGGCGGGTGCGCTGGAGCGCGGGTATGGGGTGGCAGCTGGCCCCCGGCAAGTACCTTGCCGGGGTCGTCGTCTTGTCGAGTCCAGAAGCTTGTCGCTCACCGGACCTTGCCGGGACGTGCGGTGCATCGCGGCAAGTTTCTTGAAGTGCCGTGGTTGGCCTTCCCGGCAAGCTCCTCTTGCCGGGGCCTTGTCTCTTCCCGGCAAGATCCTCTTGCCGGGGCCTTGTCTCTTCGTCTTGATGCTTTGTTCTTGAATGGCTCCAAAGGAACCCACGGAGGACTCTGGCGGTCGTCCGGCAAGCCTTGCCGCGCGGCGCTGCAACTGCCCGTGCACGAGTTCGGGATACTAGGGTACCCCTACTCTAGTACACCGACATAATTACAATTTTTTATCATGTCAAGCGAGTGGCAAAATATATCAGGACTCAATGTCCGCGTTAAGTATAATATGTAAATAATTATTATTATAGCGGTACGCAGCGGAAATGGAAACGCCGTCAAGCGCCTTAAGAACCGGCCAGCCCACTAGGTCTTCTGAATGCATATCTTTTCGATGCTTCTGAATTGTTCGATCGATTTCATATCTTTTATGCCGAGAACAATGCTTCTGCTTCTATACTTGATGCAATATCAATCAGTGCGATTCGACCTACAAGCAAGAAAGAAAGAGAAGAAAGAAGAAGCAGGATTTGGAGCGATTGTTAAGATTCAGCACCATCTTGTAGGCTTTCAAGCTCCAACAATGTATGCGTGTTGAAAGCAGAGTAGCTCCTCTGTCACTGGTCACTCACCCAGCTTTGATCTGTAGACGTACATATGTGCACAATAACGGGTTTTGCTTCTGTCTGCAATGCATTTTGTGTTATCAACAGCTTCTCTGACCAGCAGGTGACAACCATCTTCAGCTGAAATTCCATCACATATCATGCCGTGGATTGAAAATTCGTCATGTATAACCTTCCGATGAGAACACCCGCCCACTTGGTAGCCCTCACCGGATCCGCCGAATCCGCCTGATCCATCGACCACAACAGGATCTGCAATGAATGGCACTTCTCCCTCCTCCCGAACAGTTCCTTCTCCTCTTCCAGTGTATAAGTGAACCCAGCACCGCCTGCACCTCTACCCGCATCTCCTCCTTGGTGTTGAACCACGACCCGACCTCGAGCAGGCGTGTGCGTTTGCACATGTTCTGCTCAGCAAACTACCTCAACCTCACCTCCTTATCTCCATCGCCGCCGCCGAGGCCCGAGGGTTTCCTCTGCTATCGATGCACTAAGCACTAGATGCGGTATGAAGGAGAACCTTGAATGCAAACTACTCTGACCATCTCCCCTCAAAGGATTTAGGGGCTGTTTGGTTCTAGGCCTAACCATGTCACACATTGCCATACAATGTTGCCTCACTTGTCTAAGGTTAGTTCTTCAAAATGAGAGCCACAAGTTGGCAAGCCTAAGGGAATCTTGCCACACTTTTTAAGTGTATGTGATGTGGGACCCTAGTGTGGCTTGCCTAAGGTGTGGCTTGAACCAAACACCCATCCAAGTTGGTCAAACTTGCCTAACCTTAGGTGTGGCAACATTAGACAACCTTAGTCTCAAACCAAACAGCCCCTTAATACCCTCTCCCCCGCCCGCCCGCCATGCGCGGCGCTCGAGGTGCGTTGTGCTATAGGGCCAGTCGCACCTCTACCCTAACCACATGACAGGGGAAGTGAACCGTGTCGCATGAAAACAACTCCTCACCATGGCACCATGCACGACGATCCACCACGTGCCCGTCCTCGTCGATGAGTAGCACACGACCCCGTTGTACTACCACCCCTCCCCGGTAAACGAGTACTCCGGCCGTCTTAAAGTCCGGCAAATACTAGGCCGACCACCATGAGACCCCATGTGAGTCTGCCTTTCGAGTCGCTCATTTTCTGATCAACATCCACCCAGACGTATAGGGAGGTTTTGAGCGGTCATGTCTCATGTTGTAGATGCTCTTACCCTGCTGTTTTTGAGCGGTCATGAAGTACCTGTGATCCGTCTCGTGTCTATCTGCTACTCTACCCTTCTTTGTTGCCACTGTCCTGCATTGGCAAAAGTTAGGTTAGTTAGCAACAGCATCGGTCTCCAGCTGCAGCCGAAAATTAATAACGGCATTCGATTCACCTACAAACAAGCTCAACTTCAACTTTATCGTGGGGACATGGGCGTGTTGATATCTTCCCTGAGTTCATTTCTGCGAGAACTGTTTCTGCATCATGCTTCTCGGTGGTGGTATAACTGAATTAATCAGTAACTGCATCTGTAATGAACTAATAATGCATGAATAAGCACCCCCTTGCTTACTGCAGTTCTGATTGCATGAAGAACACGTGATGATAGTAAAATAAGGAAGAAATCTGGAAGCCTTTGGAGCAGGAAAAGGAAGCAATAGAGGAGTTCAGGGCAAACCTAGCTACTCTTCTGCTATCCATGCAAACTGTAGTGAGCTGTGCACTTCAAGTTGAACGCTACAGTATATTAAAGTTGATGAAATTAAGCTGCAGAAAAATGACCATGAACAAATTCATGAAAATTAAAACATCTATCCTTCCTATATTTTCATCACGAGATGAATGAAATAAAAGGGATTACAAGTTATGGGATCGAATTGCACATCCTACTACAGCACTACTCCTCATCACCAAGTAAAGGAACTAGATCGCCGTAATATGGACTTAATTACTAGCTAGTACAGCTGAGCGCATGCGAACGTGCCAGCAGAAAGAAGGGCGGCATGGGGAGCATGCTCGGATCCGGCGAGGCGTGAAAGTTGGGCCCGGCGAACATGGCCTTGTGCGGTGTCGTGGCTAGCGCCGGCGTCTTCATAGTCCGAGGCAGCTTCTCCGTCTGCTCCGGGCGAGGCTTCTTGTGCAAGTCCCAGCGCTCCGCCGAGGACGCGCGGCTAGGGCTAGGCACGCGCTTGTTGTTGCCGTCGTCATGGCGGCCGGGATCTGCGGGCAGGGACGCGCTGCACGAGGTCGAGAGTTTCTTCTTGCTGTCCCAGCGTTCGACGGAGTCGGCGCGTCCGGGTCTCCCGGCGCTGTATGACGACGACGACGACGACGACATGGTGATGGTGGTGCGGGGCTTCTTGTATTTCTTGTCCGAGTCCCACCTGTCGACGGAGTCGGCACGGCCGGTGCCCTCGCTGCCCTCCGTCGACGACGAGGAGGAGCAGATGGAGCTGCATGGCTTCTTGCACTTCTTGTTCCAGTCCCACCTCTCGACGGAGTCGGCACGACCGGTGCTCCCGCTGCCCTCCGACGACGAGGACGAGGACGAGGAGATGGAGCTGCATGGCTTCTTGCCCTTCTTGTTCCAGTCCCACCTGTCGACGAAGTCGGCGCGGCCTGCCATGGCGGACACCAGCATGGTAAGGACGAGACCGTGCGGCGTCGGCAACAGCGGCAGCATCTCGCTCCTGGGCGGCGTCGGGAGCAGCGGCGGGAGAAGAGCTTCTGCTGCCATTGGTCTTCGTGGATCAGCCGCCACGCCCACGCGCGAGAGGAAGATTTCGATCGATAGATCGTTTGATGGAGAGACGATGCGAAGAAAGCCAGAAAGCAATGCTCTTGCTGGTAACGTGGGAAGAAATCGAGACATATTTATAGTTGTTGCCTCCCTATGCATGTGCGTTCGCCCCCCACCCGGATCGAGTCTGTAGGCAACTGTGTCGAACTCGGATTGGATGAGTAGTGGACACGTAAATGAGGCCACGTACGCGGCAGACCGGAACACAACTGTTTTTTTTTTGGGTCGTAACCGCTTGCGATTAGATGCATATTTCATTTCTTTCAATTCAATACATCTGTTATACTTTTGTATTCAAACTGAAAAATGAATACACACAACAGTGCTCGAAGAATAAATGAGTACACAGATGATACATAGACCGCCCATTGTATAAAACTTAAAACTTTTTATCCTTCCTTCACACTCTCGCGCGCCCGGGTTAGAAAAACCGCATGAATTTTATTTTAAAGCGGTCGGAGTGGATGTAAATTTTTCTTTAAAATAGTGTACGGTAGTCCTTAGAAAATTTGTTAAAAAAATCTAATCCTCAAGAAAAAAACCATGCTTGACGAAGGTTTCCGAACTCACCCCTTGGTGCGCGCTCTGGCCGAGGTACCGAGCTCTGACGATCACCCCGAGGTGGGGTGCTACGGCTAAAAGGATGTTCTCGGTGCCGGCCAGTCGGAGCCTTAACTGACTGATGTTGTCTTGGAGCTCTAGTGGGTTATGGAGTACCATTATGAGATTCACGATGATGTTCGGGTCTCGTGGTGTTTCGTGGAGCATGCCAACCAGTATCGTGGCGGCTTGGAGGCCGTGGGCTGGCGTTTGGAATAGGGCGGCATCCGCGGGCTCGTTATAGCCCATGCCAGCCTCATGACCTAAGGCCACCAAGGCAGCAGTGATGTTTATGCTTGTGGCTAGCGTCGAGTTTTGCATCGTGTTTCATTGCTCATCATTCCTTGCCACCGCATCTCATACGCAGTGGCCTTTGTCGTTCCCTGCTTGAGTTGTAGGCTGGCAGCTAATATGACCCGCTGGAAGGCCTCCATTGTCTACATGGTGGGGTCGATCCTCGAAGAATAAATGAGTACATACATGATACGTATACTGCCCTTTGTATAAAACCTGAAACTATTATCCGTTCTTCACGTGACTCCCTCTCGCTCGCCGGGGTTAGAAAACCACATGATTTTTTAAAGAGGTTGGAATGGATGTAACTTTTCCTTTAAAATATAGTGCAAAGCAATCCTTAGAAAAATTTCCTAAAGATTTCAGCCCATAGAAATCAAATAAAAATGTTTCGCATGAAAAATTTCAAAGAAGCAAATCATCAAAGAAATCCAGTGAATTTGCTTGACGAAGGTTTCCGAACTCACTCCTTGGTGCGGGCTCCGGCTGAGGTAAGTGTGATGCGGCTAAATGGAAACTGTCAGTACCGGCCAGGCGCTGCCTTGACTGACTGATGTCGTCTTGGAGCTCCATTGTCTTATGGAGTACCCTTATGAGATTCGTGATGACGTTTTGGATTCTAGTGTTTCTGGAGCATGTCGGCCAGTGCCATGGCGGCTTGGAGGTCCCGGGTTCGCATTTCGAGTAGGTCGGCATCCACGGGCTCCTTACGGCCCATGCCATGTTAACGTACATAAAATAGTATTAGTCATATCTCATGTATTTATGATTGAGATATTATATAGCAATTGTAATCTGTTGTGTATGGTAGTCTACGATCTGATTAGTATTAGATTGGTTGTATCCTTGTTGTATAAGGTGTATTAGATTAAATAGAGGTGCAGCCTATGGGGCAATTCACGGCAAACATATTGTTGTCTAACGTGGTAACAAAGCCTCGATCCCATCTCCCACGACATGGCTGGCACCACCTCCGACGCACTCGTCACCATCACCGCCGACCCGCTCGTCTCCTGCCACACCGCCACCATGCCGTCGCTCGCCGGCCTCATCACCGTCCGGCTCACCCGCGCCGACTTCCTGCTATGGAAGGCGCGGGTTGTCCCAAACCTCACCGGTGCCGGCCTGTTCCGCTACCTCGACGGCTCTGTCCCTACGCCGCCAAAGACGATCACCGAGGGCACCAGAGATGTTGCACGCTCCGTGCTCAACCCTGAGTACGAGCCATGTAGGAGGACCGACCAGGCCGTGCTCGACGCGCTCCTGTCCTCCATGACGGAGGAAGTGGTCGCCCAGATGACGCGAGGGACCTTCGCGGCGGCCGTTTGGACTGCCCTGGACGCTATGTTCGCTGCCCAGAATCAGGCCAGTGTGCACCAACTTTGTACGCAGCTGTCACGGACGAAGAAGGACATGTCGGCGGCAGAATTCTTCCACAAGATGACAGGCCATGCCGACGCACTGTCACCGTCGGCGAGGTATTGTCCGACGACGAGATCATCGGGCACATAATCGGTGGGCTAGGTCAGGAATATGACCCCCTCATGACTGCGCTCCCCATCTTCACAGGAGAAGTAAGCCTATCCGGTTTTTATGCCTACCTTCTCAGCTTTGAGGCGCGTCAGGAGCAGCATGCCGCGAACAACGGCGACTTCTCTTCATCAGCCAAAAACGTCGTGCACCACGGCAACGGCAACCGGAATAGCAATGGTGTCCATGGTGGCCATGGAAGCAGGAGTGGTGGCAATGGTGGCCACTATGGTTCCAATGGCAACCGTGGCAACAACGGTGGCCGTCACAACGGCGGCGGCGGCAGAAATCGTCGTCCTCCAAGGTGCCAAATATGCCGCCAGGAGGGGCACTACGTCACCTATTGTCGCGATCATTGCAACCATGACTACCAGTCCAATGACCGCAGCGACAACATGGCTACATACGGCCACCGTGACAACAATTAGTACCTCGACACCGGTACCACTGACCACCTCACCAGCGACCTCGACCGCTTGACGGTGCACGAGCGCTATGGTGAAAAGGATCAAGTTCAAGTTGCAAATGGTGCAGATTTGGAAGTTTCTCATATTGGTCATACTAAACTTGCTGGCTCTAGTGATCCCATCCACCTTAAAAATGTTCTGCATGTCCCTGAAATTCACAAACATCTTCTTTTTGTTTATCGTCTTGTTACGGATAACCAAGTGTTTGTGGAATTTCACTGTTTTTTCTTTTGTGTGAAGGAAAAAATCACGAGGAGGGTCTTTCTTCTCGGTAGAAGCCGCAATGGCCTCTACCCCATCGCATATGGTCGGTCGGTCGTCGTCATCATCACATCGAGCTCTCTCCGGAGTCCGTTCTTCATCAAGTCAGTGGCATCATCGCTTGGGTCACCCATCAAATAATGTAGTTGAATCTGTCGTTCGGTCAAATAAACTCCCTTGTTCGTCGAGTCATGATACTTCCGTTTGTGACGCATGTCAACGTGCCAAAAATCATCAATTACCTTACAATTATTCATCTCGTATTTGTTCAAAACCACTTGAGCTTATTCATACCGATGTGTGGGGTCCTGCCCTCGCCTCCTCTGAAGGTTTTAAGTTTTATGTTAGCTTTGTTAATGGCTTTAGCCGTTTTACGTGGATTTATCTTCTTAAACATAAATCTGATGTCGGACAAGTTTTCTACAATTCCTAGGCCCATGTCAAACGACTCCTCAACACAAAAATTCATGCGGTTCAATCTGATTGGGGGGGGGGGGGGGGGTGAATACCATCGCTTGCATAATTTTTTTCAGCGTGTCTGTATTTCTCATCGCATATCCTGTCCACATACATCCCAACAAAATGGTATAGCTGAACGGAAGCATCGACACTTGGTTGAAACCGGGCTTGCTCTCCTGGCTCGCTCCAATCTTCCTTTGCGTTATGGGGATGAAGCTTTTCTTACCGCATGTTATTTGATCAACTGCATGCCCAGCTAGTTGACAAACTATGTGGCCCATTGACGCTCAACGGATTGTTTCGATCCTACTTTCGCAACATAACATGTCAGATTTCATTGCTTGAAGTTATACGAAAAATGGTATGTTCTCTGTACGGTCTGCTTATTCTGTGGAGTGGAATGATCAGTATGGGAGTAAACTAAAACACTCTAACGGGACGGGGCGAACCACACCTAACTCTATTTGGTGTCAGGTATGGAAGTTATCCTGTCCGGCAAAAGTCCAAAATTTTATATGGCGTGCGTTACATGGCACTCTCCCATGCCGGGCAACACTTGCTAATTGACACATGAAGGTCTCGCCCCTTTGTCCTACTTGCTCTCAGGGTGTAGAAGACATGAAGCACATGCTTTTCCTATGTACAAAAGCAAAGGATGTTTGGGAAAGGCTAGGGATAGATGAGATTATTGATAGAGATTGTGAGGTTGATCGTGCTGGAGAGGTGATACTGGAATACCTTTTAGTTCTTCCAGATCAAGATTTGCGTATTATGGGGTACCAAAATGCACGAGAAATGAAAGGTATTTCAGCTTGGTATCTGTGGTGGGAGAGACGGAAATTAGTGCACAAGGAAACAATTCAGAATGCAACTCAAATATCAATGGGGATCACAGCCCTCGCATACAAATTTGTAAATGCATCACCTTCAAAGGCGTCCATGAAAAGGGTGGTTGGCATTGTCCCCCTAGGGGTTCCGTGGAACTCAATGTTGACGCCTCTTTTGAGCAGGACATGTTGAAGGGTATGATGGGGGCTGTTTTGCGAGACGACAAAGGTCGGTTTATTGCAGGAGGAAATGGAAAGATTGACCATTGCGCGGATGTTCTGATGGCAGAAGCTTTAGCCCTCAAATTTGGACTAACACTAGCGCAAAGGGTGGGGTGCAATCACCTAATCATCAACTCAGGTAATCTGGAGTTGATTGAGACCATGGAGGCTGGAGGACAGTCAACTGGTGCGGCGGCGGCAATTTTCGATGACTGCTTCCACTACGCATGTGATTTCATTATGACTAGATTTGAACATTGTAATATAGAGGCAAATAGAGTAGCACATGAACTTGCTAGATTAGCTAGATTTTCTTCTACTTCAGATTGGTTTGAGGAGTCTATCAATGAAATTGTACTCATCCTCACAAACGTTGTATTGGTTATTTCTAATAAATAAAGTTTCGTTATATTTCCAAAAAAAACTGCATGCCCAGCCAGACCCTTCAAAATATGCCACCACTCACACGTCTTCTTCACATCACGCCCGATTACTCTTTTCTTCGTATATTTGGATGTGCGTGTTGGCCTAGTCTTCGCAAAAACAACTCTTGAATACCTGAGTTCCGCTTCAAGATGTACATTTTTTTCGGATATAGTCCGTTCCATAAAGGTTATAAGTGTCTTGACAAGTCCCCTTGTCGCATCTATATCTCGTGAAATGTCGTCTTCGATGAAAAAGTTTTTCCCTTTACGACTAGTGCGTGTTCCGACTTGTCTCGCTTAAACGTTTCCTTCCAATGAGCCAGTAGTTCAGAATGCTAATGTGAGAAACTACAACTTGTCGTTTTTGTTTCCTGACTTGTGTCCTGCAGATACAGATGAACGACATGTATCTACGATCGCTGTAGAGGGACATAGAGACGTGCATGCTACAATGCCATGCACCCAACCATCACGTGCCACACGTCCAGCAGCAGGCCCCGGCCTCTACCGTGTCTACGCCATGTACTGACCAGATAGATGAGCCGGCCTCACCATCAGCGCGTACATCGCCTGCACTTGACGCCTCTGCGCGCGTCGGCGTCTTCAGCGCGGGCGCTCCTCCATCACCACCAGCCTCGCCACCGGCCTCTCCGACGAGCGCTTAGCCGGTTTCTCCGGCGGCCGCTCCTCCATCACCCGGTTGAGCGGGCACGCACGCGTCTTCAGAACAACATGCAACGCCCGAAAATCCTAATGGCATTGTCCGGTACAACGCGTATCGTCGTGGTTTCAGTGCTTTCGTGGCCGCTCCAGCTACGTACCGACAGACGCTCGTTCATCTTGCATGGAAAGCCGCTATGCAAGAGGAGTTTTTGGCCCTTCAGCTCACCGTGATGTGGTCGCTTGTTCCACGGCTTCACAAATATTTGCCATTTTGAGTAGATATCATCCGTAAGATAGTAGCCATAGGCTTATGTATGATTATTTGCTACAAATTGCATCGGTGGCAATTCACCATTTGCAATCTTATTCATGAATGGTGACCAATTAACAACGTTGATGTTATTCAAAGATCCAGGCATTTCAAAAAAAGCATATCAAATCCAAGTCTCTTGATCGGCCACCGCTTCAAGGGTTATAATAGAACCCTCTTTCTGGCCGTGGAACTGCACATGCCATGCCTTATGACAGTTCTCCAACTCCAATGCATGCAATCTATTGAGCCAAGCATACTTGGTAATCCGTGAGCTTTGTTCATCTTCAAAAGCCTTGTGGCGTCTTCAGCATTAGGATATCTCAAATACTCCGGACCAAACATTTGCACAATTCAGACTACGAAGCGCTTCACACACGTGATGACTTGACTCTCACCCATGGCCATGTGGTCATCAACTAGATCAACCGGAATACCATATGCCAACATACGCAAAGCGGTTGTCACCTTTCGAAAGATGCCATGCCTGAGTTCTTCGGTGGCATTCCTCCTTTGCTGAAAAAACTGATCATGGCTCGCCAGTTTCTCTGCAATGCGCCTGGACAACTCGGTATTCATCTTAAACCGACGCCGGAAGTACGACTCGGGGTATGTGGGATTATCCACAAAATAGTGACTCATCAATCGGTTGTCGGCATCGATCTTATCCCTCCAAATTTTCTGCTGACCCATAACCGACCCACCGTGTTTCGGCTTTTATTGATGTGCATAGTTAGGATCATTGCAAGGTCCTCCTCCTCTTCAATATCAAATTCTTATTGGGAAGAATCATATGACGAACTCATCTACAATATTGAAGTTAAACTAGTCCATAAAACTACAAACAACATGCATCAAATTCATGTAAAAAAATGTGAAGTTGAAGCAATACATACCTTGCAAGCGTTTTGTCGAACACCTTGTGGGCGTCGAGCGGTAGTGGGCGGCCGGGCGCTGTTCGTTGGAGGAATGGCGAGCGCGAGGGGCGGCGGCGACTAGAGGGAGACGGAGGAAGCAGCGGCGGCGTGGGGATAGGCCGGGGGAGCGCCGTCGGGTCGCGGAGCAAATGGGGCGGTGCGGGCGGCGGCGCCAGTGCCTGGATTGGCGGTAGGTGGAAGTCGCGGCGCGGGCGTTCAAGTGTGTAGCGCGCAGGAGCGGTCGCACGAAATAAGCAGCGCATGATGCCGTTTCGCCCTGCGCGCTGAACCACTTATGCCGCGCGCGCGTTTTTTGCGTCTTTGATGGAGCGCCCAAAGCACAAAAAACTATATTTTTCCAGCGCGGCGTTTATATCGCGCGGCTGTTGGAGATGCTCTAACTGAATTAATGGGTATACCTGCATGTGTAATGAACTAATAATGCATGAATAAGCACTGCCTTGCTTACTAATTCTGATTGCATGAACACATGATAGTAAGATACTAACGTGGTTCTACTGCAGAAGTTTGTAACGCAGTAAAGTTTATGGACAAAATATAATGGATCTAATGTTTCGAGCCTTTGGAGTAGGAAAAGGAAGCAGTAGAGGAGACTATTAGCCTTCAGGCGAAACCTACTCTTCTGCTATCCATGCAAACTGTACTGAGCTAGCTGTGCACTTCAAGTTGAACGCTACATCACATTAAAAGTTGATGAAATTAAGCTGCAGAAAAATGACCATGAGCAAATTCATGAAAATTAAAACATCCTTCCTATATATTTCACCACGAGATGAATGAAACAAAAGGGATTACAAGAAGTTATGGGATTGAATTCCACATCCTACTACAGCACTACTCATCATCACAATGGAAAGGAACTAAGAGCATCTCCAACAGACGCCGACGACGCGCGCGCGGTAAACCCAGCTTTTAG
The DNA here is from genome assembly GCF_018294505.1 of Triticum aestivum. NCBI lineage: Eukaryota > Viridiplantae > Streptophyta > Magnoliopsida > Poales > Poaceae > Triticum > Triticum aestivum. The sequence continues at coordinate 42,078,047 of NC_057794.1, read as the reverse complement.
CGCGCGCGGGGCGGTTTGCCGCGCTCCAGCGGCCGCGGGAAACAAGCGCGCGCCGGAACCGTTTGCTCGCGCGTGCAAAAAGGCGCCAGCTCGCGCGTAAGATTTGGCGCGCCGCTTCGCGCGCGTCTATAAAGCTGCGCGCCGCTTCGCCACACGCTTCTTCACACTTTCTCTTCCCCTCTTCCTCTCCCTCTCTGCCACGCGCCGCTCCAGCGCCCCGCCACCGACGCGCCGCCATGCCACCGCGCTGCCGAGGAGCGTCCGGCTACCGCGGCGTCCGCCTGCGCCCCAACGGCTGCTACACCGCGGAGATACGCTCCGGCGAACTCCGGCTTGGCCTCGGCACGTACGGGACGGCGCGCGAGGCCGCCCGCGCGTATGACGCGGCGTCGTGGCGCCTAGGCCGGCCGCGCGGCCAGATGAACTTTCAAGATGTGTACACGCTCTAGCAAGCGCTCAACCTCGCCCCTCTGCCTCATCTGAACACGGCGGAAGACCGTGCGGAGCGCGCCGAGCGGCAACGCCGCCTCCTCGTCGCCCAGGAGGACGAGCGGGTCATGGCGGAGTGGCGCCAGCGCCACCCGGAGGACGTCGCCTACGAGCAGGCCTACTGGGCAAGGCGTCGCGAGGAGGACACGCGAAGGCGCCGCGAGACGTGGTTGGAAAGGCGTCAGCAGAAGGCGTTGGCGAATGCGCAGTCCGACATCGTTGCAGCAGGTGGGCAGTCGTTCTTCGCGCCGAATGATGATCGGTGACTGGACATCTGGCTAGACACCTCGGACGACACCGCCGAGGATGATAATGGTGATGATGATAGCAACTTAGAGTAGTTTTTATCTAGTTGTGCCGTAGTTTATCTATGCTTTCGAACTATCTATCTAGTTGCACCGATATAAAATACCTTTGTATCATTTTTTATTTATGCAATCTATCTAGTTTTTATTTTATCTATGCGTTCGAAAATTAAAAAAAATATTGTGTGCGCGCTGCATTTTTTGTGCGCTGCTGGAGCGGGGCACGCGCGCTGCATTTTAGCGCGGCTGCTGGAGCGGGCGCAGCGCGCCGCGTCAAATCAGGCGATGAGCGCGCGGCTGCGTTGGGCGCCTGTTGGAGATGTTGTAGATCGCTGTAATGGACTTAATGACTTATACAGAGCGCACGCGAACGTGCCAGCAGAAAGAAGGGCGGCATGGGGAGCATGCTCGGATCCGGCGAGGCGTGAAAGTTGGGCCCGGCGAACATGACCTTCTGCGGCGTCGTGGCTAGCGCCGGCGTCTTCCTAGTCCGAGGCAGCTTCTCCGTCTGATCCGGGCAAGGCTTCTTGTGCAAGTCCCAGCGCTCCGCCGAGGACGCGCGGCTAGGGCTAGGCAGGCGCTTGTTGTTGCCGTCGTCATGGCGGCTGGGATCTGTGGGCACGGACGCGCTGCATGAGGTCGTGAGTTTCTTCTTGTTGTCCCAGCGTTCGACGGAGTCGGCGCGTCCGGGGTTGCCGGCGCTGTATGACGATGACGATGACGATGACAAGGTGGTGTGAGGCTTCTTCTTGTATTTCTTGTCCAAGTCCCACCTGTCGACGGAGTCGGCACGACCGGTGCTCCCGGTGCCCTCTGATGACGATGCCGACGACGAGGAGCAGATGGAGCTGCATGGCCTTTTGCACTTCTTGTTCCAGTCCCACCTCTCAACGGAGTCGGCACGACCGGTGCTCCCGCTGCCCTCCGACGACGAGGAGGAGGAGGAGCAGATGGAGCTGCATGGCTTCTTGCCCTTCTTGTTCCAGTCCCATCTGTGGACGAAGTCGGCGCGGCCTGCCATGGCGGACACCAGCATGGTGAGGACGAGACCCTGCGGCGTCGGCAACAGCGGCAGCATCTCGCTCCTGGGCGGCGTCGGGAGGATCGGCAGCATCTTGCTCCTGGGTGGCGTCGGGAGCAGTGGCGGGAGAAGAGCTTGTGCTGCCATTGGTTTTCGTGGAGGATCAGCCGCCACGCGCGAGAGAGATCGAGATTGTTTGATGGAGACGATATGACGAACGCCAGAAACGAAAGCAATGCTCCTGCTGGTGGGCGTGGAAAGAAATCAAGAAATACACTATGTATATATCTATCGATGATGAGTCCACGAGTTACCTCGGTATGTGCGTTCGTTCCCGACTCGGATCGAGTCTGTGAGCTACCGTCGGAATCCGACGAGTAGGGGACAGGGAAATGAGGCCACGCGCCAGACCGGAACCAAACTGTTTTTTCTTTTGGCGTATCTCCTTGTGATTAGTGATGTATATTTGATTTCTTTCAATTTCATACAGATGTTATACTCAGAAGAGAAGGACTTCCGTACAACCCCCCCCCCCCCCCCAATAAATCGTATAAGGGGTAGTATTGTCCATACTAAATTATGTATTAGTGTACCCGCCGTCCGTCGTAGGGCCGGCCGTCCGTGTACGTCGCGCCCCGTACTCCCGCGTCGTACGCGTGCGGTTCGGTAGTGCGATCGGCAAAGGAAAAAAAAAGTACGCCCCACCCCGACACCCCATCTCCGCGTACGAAACCCTAGCGGCATCAACGCCGCCGTGGTCCACCGCCGTCACGACATCGGGCGGCGTCCGTAGTCACCCACGCGCCGTGAAACCGACACCCCATCCCCGCCTAGGAAACCCTAGCGGCATCAACGCCGCCGTGGTCCACCGCCGTCACGACGTCGACCCCGACGTGCCCGTCTAGTCGTGAGCACCGACGGCGTCCGTAGTCACCCACACGTCGTGTCGCCGGTGAAACGCCCAGCGCTCCCGTGAACGTTCTGTCCTGTTACGCGCCCTCCACGACGTGGGTGGCAGCATCGCATTGGCGTCGACCCCAGGCGAGGACCCCTCGACCACACACAGTAGGTTAGGATGGCTCTTTTTGTTCTTTTTTTGATTTGTCCATTGCATTTTTGTGCATTTTTTTATGCAAAATGATTCCCTACTTAGGTAAATAAGAGAGGAGAGTAGTGACCTCTTAATGACCTCATAATGATTTTGTATGTTCAAATTTGTATGCATGCCACATAGTCATGTCACTGTTGACGAATTTACTGTATTCGCGATGATGTTTTGTGGAATGTTGGCATTGATCTCATACCTTATTTGTATGTGCATAGATGGAGCAAGTAACCGGATACGCCAGTGATGATTCCGGTAGCGATAATGGATCCTCGTCATTGAATGCGAACCAACCTCTCGGAGACAACTATATGAGTCAGGATGAATCGTACAGTGGTAATGTAAGTGCCTTCAATGTTGACCAAAACATATTGAATACAAACTAGTTATTTGACACTAACATGTCCTTTTAAATTTGTACAGCTACATGGCAATGCTGACGATGAGGAATATGATATAGATGAACAATTTTATGCAGATAGTGTGAGCCAGGTATGTTGAAAAAATTGTAGAGAAATGATTGACATTAAAATTGTATGACCACTTATGTTACTTTACATGTGCACAGATAAATGCTAATGGTGACAATGAGCGTAATAATATAGATGATGACAATGCCGAGAGCGAGGTCGATGCATCTCGTAGTGTGAGTGGTAGCCAAGTAAGTTCTTTACATTATTTATGGTTAGTAACAATACAAGAACAGATTGACATGCAAGGTTATATGTCATATTTTGCAGGGAGGTGTTGATGGTCCTAGCGGGAATGATGAGCACAGCGATGATGATCAGTTTGACCTTGACATGTGCTATGATGAATATCAGCAAGAGTCACTTGATAGGCATTGGGCAGTGATGGTAAAGACATTCAGGTCATTAGACGAGGTGTACACGTTCTACAACAAGCACGCGAGAGAACGTGGGTTCAGCATCAGGAAGGACTCGATAAAATTTTCAAAGGATCGCGCAAGGACTCCGCGCTTGAGGAGGTATCTCTGTTCCGCCGCAGGAAAACGACAGGCCAAGTTCTGTACCATGGAAGGCCGGACCCGCAGGCTTAGACCGGAGAGTCGATTCTTATGCGAAGCCCATTTGACAGTTAAGCTTGATAAAAAGCTCAATCTTTGGTATGTCAGCAGTTTCTCCGATGATCACAGCCACACTCTTGCACGACCGGACGAAGTCCCTTTCCTCCGATCTCATAATCAGATCAAAGCATTTGAGAGAGCTGAGATCTTAGCTATGGCTGGAGCTGGGATAAGAAAACATATCATTTTTGACAACATCGTTAGCAGGTATGGGTCGTATGCAAAGTCACCATTTCAGAGGACAAAGCTGTATAACATGTGCTATAGGGAGAAGATGAAATTGCTTGCACAAGGTGATGCTGATACTGCCGTAGGAATCATGTTGACCAGAAAGGACAGAGATCCAGACTTCTTCTTTGAGCACACGGTTGACACTGAAGGCAGGCTCCAAAACCTCTTCTGGTGTGATTCGCAGTCACGCCGGGATTATCTAGACTATGGTGATGTTGTTGTGTTCGATAGCACATACAAGATGAACAGGTATGGAATGCCGTTCATCCCTTTTGTGGGTCTGAACAACCACTGTTGCACTACGGTATTCGCCTGCGCCATTGTTTCAGACGAGACTGAGGCTACATATGTTTGGTTGCTTAACACGTTCTTGAAAGCTAACTGTCAGAAGAGGCTCAAATCTGTAATTACAGATGGAGATGCAGCGATGATAAGGGCTATTAGGAAGGTGCTTTCTGACGTGTGGCATCGTCTATGTTCATGGCATATTGAAAAGAATATGCAGAAACACCTCAACCACAAGTCATTGAAGGAGTTTAGGGCATTATTGTACTATGCCACTACACATAAAGTTTTTGAGGAGAGATGGGCTGCGTTTGTGCGCAAATGGCAGACAGAGAAAACAAAAACATGGCTCCATAGGATGTACAAGAAGAGGACGCTTTGGGCTGCATCATATTTGTCTGGTGGGTTTTTTCTTGGTATGCGCAGTAATCAGAGGAGTGAGAGTCTGAACTCCAGCCTGCACCTTCATCTTGACTATGGTACGACGATCGTTGACATGATTGTATACTACGAGAATTGTATTGTTCGCCTCCGTGAGAATGAAGCTTATGATGACTACACGGCCTCACAGACTCTTCCAGTAACAGTGACTGAGTGTCAGGCCATTGAGTCGTATGCTGCGAAAGCATTCACGCAGGCAAACTTTTATATGTTGCAACAAGATATGAAGAAGGTACAGGAGCTTGAGGTAATTGATAGACTGACAGGGACCAATAGTCAGAGATTTGTGGTTGCGTGGAAGAATAACAGGGATCACATATTTAATGTGGACTATACGCCAGGTAACTCGGCAGAAACTATAAAGTGCAGTTGTCGAAGTATGACTCGCAAAGGGCTTCCTTGCAAGCATATTATTCATGTTTTGAATGCACTGAACTTACCTGTGATACCCAAGTGTTGTGTCCTGCGAAGATTCTCAAAAAAAGCACAAGCTGGACTGTCCGTGAAGCGCACCAGCGATTTGTTTGCGTGGGGTTGGTCGAGTGGTGAGGACAAAGCTAGATATAGTGAGTTGACCATCAAATCTTCAGAAGCATGTCATGTTGCATGCAGTAATCCTTTCTTATTCGACAAGTTGATGGCAGCTCTGGATGATATTATAGTGAATAAGGACATTCAGGGAAATGAAGATGATATTCAGCGAAGCTTCGTGAACAATAATCCATTTGAGCCTAACCGAGATCATATTCTGGTTCGTGATCCAGTAAAGGTTTCCACCAAGGGCGCACCTAAGCAGAACAGTAGAGGTCACGGTAAGGGTGGCCCAGATGTGACAAAAAATGAGAGGCCTAAAGCATTTGATGAGAAATCTGGACGAAAATGTAGCATATGCAGCGGCTCAGGTCATAACAGGAGCACATGCAGCAAAAATGAAGAGTATGTCTATTATTTGCTTATGTCAGTTTTGTTGTTTCATTAACGGTGCATTGATTCTCATATTTTTTGTATGCAGCAACTGGGCTTGAAGACAGAAGGTGAGGACGGTGCATCTGTTTTACTACTTCCATTTGTACGTAACTGTACATCTTTTTGCTTTGTTTATGTTAGTTTCGTTAATTCATCTACCGTACATTGATTCTTATAATTTTTTGTTTATTCTATGCAGTAGCTGGGCTTGAAGACTCAAGTGAAGACGATGCAAGTGTTTTACCTCTTCCATTTATATGAAAAACATTTGTTAAATTTATGTTCGTGTTGAGTATTTTATATGTGTGAAACAAGATTATTGCCTACAGAAGACCGTTGTCATTTGAGACTTGTTATTTTCTGTCCACTACAATAAAATTACTGTGGTGACAATTGTTATGTTGAGACATCATTGTTGTTGATATAAATATTCACTATTTATTGTTTATATTATGAATTCTGCATGTATTTACTACAGTCCCGTCGGCTGTCAAATATATTAAAATAAGAGAAGTACTCTGCGAACTGTTGTTGAAAAAAATTGAAAAAAATGCCCGCCCGTCTCCACAGCATGTCTTAGTAAGCCCGTCGTTATCAAGCCCAACGGGCGACTACAACAGGCGTTTTGGAGCACGTCGTGGAAACTAGGCCCAACAGGGCAGCATCGACGCGACACATCGACGGGGTAGTAATCAGAGGAGTTCAATATGCCGACGGGAGCTGAGTATATAAACTGGTCGTCGTCGCCTTCGGCCGGCGAGGTGGGACTAAACTAGTTAGTTTCCCTGGCGCGGCGTCTCAGCGGGGGTAACTAGGCCGGCCCACGGCGCGTCGAGCCGTCGAGAAGACCGCGCCATCCATTGCCTTTTTGGGCCGGCCCACGTCGCGTGTGGTTGTGTCCACGTCGCCCCGCGGCCGACGCAAGTTTAGTCCCACCTCGCCGGTCGAAGGGGACGACGACCAGCTTATATACTCAGCTCCCGTCGGCACATTGAACTTCTCTGATTACTACCCCGTCGATGCTGCCCTGTTGGGCCTGGTTTCCACGGCGTGCTCCGAAACACTTGTCGTAATCGCCCGGTGGGCTTGATAACGACGGGCTTAATAAGACACGCTGTGGACGGGCAGACAATTTTTTTATGTAAAATATTTTTTACGCTTTTCTAAACTAGACTAACACCCAGTGTGCTGTAAACCAAGTTTTTGCTAACAAAGTAACACGCAGTGTGCTGCCATAGTTTAGTGTACAAAAACTTAACGACGACACGATTACATGATTACATATAACTATTCGGCAACAAAAAAATCATGTAAACAAAAAAAAGACTGATTATATAATATTTATGAAACAAAATATCATGTGGACATAAAAAACATTTGGAAAAGTGCCGAGTCTATTACATATAACTATTCGGAAGCAGAGTCTATTACATAAAATTTATAAGCAAGTGCGCAAAGCGTTTGGAAAATATAGTCGTTCAGTACCACCCAATCACATGCAAAACTCCTCCGTGCCGCGTCTATTTCTTCTTCTTTGATATCCGAATAACTTTGTTTTTCACTTCATCAAGCTTGTTTCTTTCCGAAAAGATAAGTTGCGCAATCATTAACTCTCTCGAATCATCAATTGAGCTCTGAAAAAAATGGTGTTAGCACAACGTTCATTGTACATCGTAGTCCAAACATGACTTGCATACCTGTGAAAATAAGCCTGTCCATTTGTCACCATCCCAATATTGAAAGCATCAAAGGAGAAATATTCCACGCGAATTCCTAGTGCATACAATTTACGAAGATTAAATATCTACTGTACATACAAGACCAACATTCTGTCAGAGTAAGAACTCACCCATCATGTTGTTTTGGCATGTCATACGTTTTAATAGGCCAATTGGAAACATCCGGATAATTCACAATTCCGGTTGCATTTGCTTCTTGGATATCTTCTGCTAGTTGTTTTCTCTAAAGATATAATAAACATGGTGGAAAGAATGTCATTCAGTGTACTAAAGAAAACGAATGTTACCAAATGCACATTTGAAAGTTAAACATACCAGGTCCTCAACGAGTTCTCTAGTAACACTGTCAAGTTTTTCGGTCATCAACGAGTCAAAAACCTGAAACTCTCTCTTCCCGCTATGTATGACGACAGTAATCCAGTGATTATTTTGCTTGTTTAGAGGAATGTAAGTCTGCATCACAAGGACCATAAAACACAATCATCACATACTATCGTATGTATGTACCGTGTTAACAATCAAACTTACCTTTGATTTTTAGAAATACTCGTCCTCACATCTGTTCACGGGTCCATTACTATGCGACTCTGCTTTATAATCGTTACCGGCGGTCTTCTTTCCGGATCTAATGTGAAGCAACCAATGTATCCTCCAAGTTGTCAACATGAAACGATCATCATTAACTTTGTCGACCAAAAATGATGAGTATGCATTAATTACCTATAAATATTGTGTTAGATTTAACAATGATATTTTTGAATCAATTGTAAAACAATATATGAAATTAACTTACGTCGCCACTTAGCCACTCATGGTTAATAATCTGACAAGCTCTCCGCACAATGAGACCTTCTTCCATGCCATCATTGAAAATTTCTGTTTTGGCATGTTTTTGTGAATGCTCATGCGCGCGCACGTACTTGATGGACGCTTTCACCACATCATACTCATCACCGGATTTGTTAACACCATCATTTTGGAACAATTCTGTAACGCACAACTCAAATAATTATAAACGCAAATACATCAATAATTATTACGCAATAACAATTAGAAACACAAAAAACTTACTTCCTTTGGCAGAACGTTTTGCACGTTTGTTCGGTTTAGGGACCACATAAGGAGACTTGACATGTTGTGATCCTTTGCGCTTGCGCCTGCGAGTAACCTCCTCCACTTCCTCTTGTACTCCTTGAGAACCAAGCGACGCATGCGATGCGATTTCGTCCGTCTCTAAAGATGTGGCAGCTTTTTCATCTGATACTTCTGGTACTTGGATAGGATCATCCATATCACCCTTGAAACTATCCCAGTACTCAGGTGTGCAGTAAAAAGGTGTGTTTCCACGAGAAGTTACATCAACGCCGTCATCATCCTTTTGCAAATTCATTTTGGAAGGTGTGCGGAACCGGTCTGAATCATCTTTTTGATATACAAACTCTTTTTTCGGACGTCCACCATCGTTTGAAGACTCATCACTGCCTCCGTACAAATTCTCTTCGTCCTCTTCCAGGTTACTGGGTTTGTAGGATACGCCGGTTTTGTTCAGTTCCTCAATCATCCTCTGCAAGAAAATATTTCATCTTAGTTCTTCAATTTAGTGATGGACATTAAAGTGACGTGCTCAAGTGTTACCTGTGCGCATAACTCTGGCAAACGAAGCATTTCCTTTCGAAGCTCATTCATCTCACTCAAAATCCGGTCCATAGTAGGCTTCTGGCTCGAAGCCTCCGAGGTACTGCCCTCTTTCCTCGTTCCAGTAACGTTAGATTTTTCGCTACTAGCTTTCTTGTTTTTTTGAGCTTCTTCTTCCGCAATTTTTTTCAGCCTATACTCCTCTGTAATGTTGTCATCAATCTACAAGTGCAACAAGAGAATTATACATACAAACCATATGCACACTTTACTTTATTTCATAAATGTAAAAAAAACATGATTACTAGGATTCCCATCCCAACACCACGACCATATTCATAGTCGTATTTGTCTCTTCTCACAGCCATATCTTCCGTCCAGTTCCTCATCAGCGGGCTCAACAATGTCAACGGATCATATTTTGGACCGGTGATTGGTTGCACCTTCTCCCAGTATAGGTACTGCAAAACACATAAACTAATTAAATTACATGTTCTTCCGTGACATTTTATAACAAAAGTGTTGAAATTAATAAATACAACGTACTTGCAAAAGGGCGAGGTTTCCCTGGGGCCACTGCCTAACATGGCCGTCCTGCAGAAGCTTACCAATCTCCGATAAACAGAATCGTGAAGTGAATGCATTCCAGTTGAACTTATTTATCAACTTAATATTTTGCACTAAGGCATAGTATTTTTTCGGAACGTATTCATGAGACACTGGAGCAATTATAGTTCCTAAGAGAACTAGAAATGTCATCCGAATAAAGTCATCATCAGTGCTCTTATTCTTCACAATCTTTTCTATGAGATCATCAATCATGATCTTACCATTTTTCTTGCTAACAAAACTAACATGTATTTTTTGGTTGCTTTTTCTCCTTCAGTACTAAGAAACCCAAAAACATCCACTCCATTGTTTTTCCAACCAAATATGGAGTACACATCATCAGGCCTTAGTGAAATAAGACCTTTACATCCAGCAGTACTTCCAGAACTCTCTTCAACCATGAATTTTTTGCTACTCAGATTGTAACCTTGGAGTAAAAGGTGAAGCAAAAAATCACGCATCTTTATCGATGGTATTCTAAACATGCCATGCATATCCGTTTCATAAAACCTGAATTTCTGACTGGGTGACAGTTTGTCAACTAGGCTAACCCACTTTTGAACAAAACATGGAATCACACCGTCGATATTCATACTGCATCAAATAGATTTCTGTCACATACCATCATACTGCTATGAGCCTCGTCGTATAAACTGGAAAAAAAACTTACACGACGGCGACGGTGGGAGAGGCACCGGCGGCGTATAGAGGGCGACGGGTCAGGGGACGCAAGCCGGCGCGGGCGCACCGACGACGTTTGTACGGTGGGGCGACGGTGGGAGAGGCACCGTCAGCGTATAGAGGGCGACGGGTCAGGTCAGGGCAGGCCGGCGCGGCCGCACCGGCGCCGTTTTGGAGTGTGGGGCGACGAGCGTCGTACGCTGGCAGCACGTGCAGATCGCGGCGGCGGCGAGACGGGCTGACGTAGAAGGAAAATTTGCATGCACGTCGGCTAACGACGTCGCCTGAGCGCTGATTGCGGCGTCGTTGTTAGTGGGACGGCCCCATGCACGCATGCGCGTCGGTTAGCGAGACGGACGGCGTTTTTTTGTGAGCAGGGCCTCATTTTTTTTAACTAAATAAAATAGGCACATTTTTTTAACTGTATCAAATTTTTTTACCTTAAACAATTTTTTTAACTTAGCCAAACGTGCCCAATTTTATTAACTTAACCAAATAGGCTCTTTTTTTAACTTAGCCAAACGGGTCCAATTTTTTTCCACGTGCTACTGTGCCCTAGCAGGGCACGCACACAAAAATTTGTCCCGTTTCGAGTCCGTAGGGATTTTCTACGATTTTCTGGGCCGAAAACCCAGAAAAAACTGCCCGGACGTGACGCAATGTGCGTTCATTGTCGGATTTTGTTCATTTTGGCCGTGGGGTGCCCGGGTGGGGCCCCACACGCGCTGGCAAAAGTTGAGTGCAATCCGTCAAACCGCTCAGGTACTTGCTGTGGAAGGGGGTGGTTTCGGTATGGCCGGAGGGGACCCTCGGTCGCACGTCTCCGCTTCGCATCCGCCAAACGGGTCCAATTTTTTTCCACGTACTACTGTGCCCTAGCAGGGCACACACGCAAAAATTTGTCCCGTTTCGAGTCCGTATGGATTTTCTACGATTTTCCGGGCCGAAAACCCAGAAAATACTGCCCGGATGTGACACAACATGCGTTCGTTGTCGGATTTCGTTCATTTTGGCCGTGGGGTGTCCGGGTGGGGCCCCACACGCGCTGGCAAAAGTTGGGTGCAATCCGTCAAACCACTCAGGTACTTGCTGTGGAAGGGGGTGGTTTCGGTATGGCCGGAGGGGACCCTCGGTCGCACGTCTCCGCTTCGCATCCGCCAAATGTGCCCAATTTTTTTCCACGTGCTACTGTGCCCTAGCAGGGCACGCACGCAAAAAATTTGTCCCGTTTTGAGTCCGTATGGATTTTCTATGATTTTCCGGGCGAAAACCCAGAAAATACTGCACGGACGTGACATAACGTGCGTTCGTTGTCGGATTTCGTTCATTTTGGCCGTGGGGTGCCCGGGTGGGGCCCCACACGCGCTGGCAAAAGTTGGATGCAATCCGTCAAACCGCTCAGGTACTTGCTGTGGAAGGGGGTGGTTTCGGTATGGCCGGAGGGGACCCTCGGTCGCACGTCTCCGCTTCGCATCCGCCAAACGTGCCCAATTTTTTTCCACGTGCTACTGTGCCCTAGCAGGGCACGCACGCAAAAAATTGTCCCGTTTCGAGTCCGTATGGATTTTCTACGATTTTCCGGGCCGAAAACCCAGAAAATACTGCCCGGACGTGACGCAATGTGCGTTCGTTGTCGGATTTCGTTCATTTTGGCCGTGGGGTGCCCGGGTGGGGTCCCACACGCGCTGGCAAAAGTTAGGTGCAATCCGTCAAACCGCTCAGGTACTTGCTGTGGAAGGGGGTGGTTTCGGTATGGCCGGAGGGGACCCTCGGTCGCACGTCTCCGCTTCGCATCCGCCAAACGTGCCCAATTTTTTTCCACGTGCTACTGTGCCCTAGCAGGGCACGCACACAAAAAATTGTCCCATTTCGAGTCCGTATGGATTTTCTACGATTTTCCGGAAAATATTTAAAAAGTTGGGTTTACAAATATTTAAAAATATTTCAGAAAATTTATAAATGTTAATGAATTTAAAACTATTTCAGATAATGTTAATGAATTCAAAAATTCTCGGATTCATAAATATTAATGAATTATAAATATTCTCTGGTTCATAAATTTAAAGAATTTAAAAATATTTATGAATCTTTTTAATTTAACAAATTCTTGTATTCATATATAACAAATTCATATATGTTAACAAATTCTTGTATTCATATATGTTAACGAATTCTTGTATTTTATTTGTTATATCTCACCTTTTTAATTCTTGTATTTTATTCATATATGTTAAAAAAATAAAAAATAAATTCTTGTATTCATATATTTTAATTTTGTTATTCATATATAAAACAAAAAATATAACAAATTCTTGTATTCATATATGTTAATGAATTTAAAAATATTCTCTGATTCATAAATGTTAATGAATTTAATAATATTTCAGAAAATGTTAATGAATTAAAATATCTCACCTTTTTAATTTTTTTGTTTTTTATTTGTTGTATTTTTTATTTCAAAATTTCATTTTTTTCATCCACCGGCTTTACTATATGGACATATTTAAACAAAATCTGAACATTTCTAAAACACTTTATAAACATTTAGATACACTTTTTATTTTTTATTTTATGTGTTTTCATGATTTTTTTATTCTACAATTTTTCGATAATTGCATGCCTTATTCTGTGCTATGTATATTCGATGCAAATTTTTTAAATATATTGTGAACATTTTTATGCATGGGTTGGAAAATTTTCAATTTTTCTCAAAATAAGCGTTCAATATTTAGCTAATTTTTTGAACAAACTTTGAAGACAAATTTAAACAAGACTCGAACAAACTAGATTGAACATAGAGATATTTTACATAGTCCATTCAACAATACCGAAACCAAATGAGTTTTTTTGAACCTAAACGATACATAGTTCATACTTAGAACATTTTAAAAAAAACTACTCCTCCTCCTCGTCGCTAGCCAACAGATCGATGAGCTCCGCGCCGTCACCGCCGTCACCCCCGCCGTCATCGTCATCGTCGTCGCTGACCTGGGCTAAGCGCTCCCAGTCGATGACGTCGTCGTCCGACGACTCCGACGCCTCCGCCTCCGCCTGCGGGACCACTGGCGGAATCACCGCCGCCGCCTGGATCGCTGCCGCCTGCTCGGCGGCCTCCCTTGCAGCCGCCGACGCGCGCAGCGCGACGAGGTAACCCGGCGTATCGTCGGGATCGCCGTCCTCCCGAAGAACCAACTGCTTCGGCGGCAGTTCCACCTCCGGCGGGGCGGGGGGATCGGCGGGCGCCGGCGCAGGTGGTGGAGGAGCCCGACGGCCGCGCGCTGCTGGACGGGGGCGCGGGACAAGAAGGCGGCGACGGTCGCCGATGAGGTCAGGCGTGACGCCGGACTCCGCCAGCCGGTACGCGCCGATGACGGCGGCGTAGTCTTTGCCGTCCCAAAACGCATGACGGCCGGCGATGTTGTTGCGGCCGCCGGTCCGCTTCTCCTCCGCGTTGGCGCCAGGCCCGCGCCTCGGGTAGCCGTCCTTGTCGAGTTTCCAGTCGTGCGGAAGACGGCAACCCGGAGGCACGAGGAGCCCGAACCGGTAAAGCTCCTCCGTCTCCGGCGTGCTCAGGCTCGACGGCCACGCGCTGGGTCCGTCGTCGCCGCCGGTGCCGGAGCTGCTGCCGCCGTGGAACGACATGTCGCCGGCGGCCTTTTGGGAGGTGGAGACGGGAGAGGAGCGGTGTTTGCGGCGACGGGCGGGGAGGAGCGGTGTTTGCGGCGACGGGCGGACGGGGGTGAGATTTATAGGGAGACGGCGGGGCAGCGGGCGGACGGGTGGTTGGGCTATCAATTCGACGGCAGTCGAGGGCGGCGGCGCGGCAGACGAGGGGACGGGGCGGCGGGGCGGCAGACGAGGGGACGGACGGGACGGTGCGGCGGGCCGCAGTTCACGCGCCACGACGCGCTTTCACCAGGCGACACGCGGTTTGACCACCGACGCGGTAAAAATAACGTACGTCGCCACAGTAAAAAAAAAGCGTACACGTACGTACGTCGACGGGCCGCGCGGGTACGTCGCGGGGGCGGGACTGGGGGAGGGGCAGGGGCAATGACCATCCTACCCTTTTTAAGTTTTCAGACGAAGGGGTATAGGACGATCTGGACCGTTGATGTTTCCAGGGGGGTTGTACCGAAGAAGAAGTGTACTCAGAAAGCAGTGCTCAAAGAATATTTTCTTTTGTTGCTGAATATGCTTAGCAGCGTATTATTTCATCGATAGGAGGAAAAAAAAGTTTTCATACAGGTGGCATCCTCGTAGATGTACACTATGAGGCGTCTGGGAGGGTGCAGCAATGAGCAGCGGAAGGAGGATGCTCAACCTCGATATAGAAGATCAGGCTACAGGTATGATGGTAGCTAAACCCTTGGCGCCTGTCTTGGCCCACAGGCGAGCATCTTCCTTGATGGTTAGGACCAGATCTTTGGTGGAGGGTCGGATGTCGTCAAAGATGGCCGCGTTGCGATGCTTCCAGATGGCCCAAGCAGTAAACGTGACGATGGAGTTGAGTCCTTTGCACAGGCAGCCCGGGAAGGTTTCGGCCGCTAGAGACCACCAGGCGAAGAAGGTCGCCGTGCCGTCCATAGGAGGGGTGGTGAGCAGGCACCATGAGAGAATCTCGTGCCATGTGATAGGGGAGAACACGCAACTGGAAAGTAGGTGATCTATGCACTCCGTCTCCTGGGAACAAAGGATGCAGGTGGGGTCGTGGGTGAGGCCGTGGCATGTGCGGCGCTCTGCCGTCCAGCATTGGTCGAGGGATGCAAGCTAGAGGAACACCTTTTTGTTGAGAGGGGCCCAGCTCCAACAATATATGCATGTTGAAAGCAGAGTAGCTCCTCTGTCACTAGTCACTCACCCAGCTTTGATCATGTAGACGTACATATATGCACAATAACGGGTTTTGATTCTGTCTACAATGCATTGTGTGTTATCAACAATTTCTCTGACCAACAGGTGACAACCATCTTCAGCTGAAATTCCATCACGTATCATGCCATGGATTGAAAATTCGTCACGTATAACCTTCTGATGAGAACACCTACAAATTATGTACGGAGATGAAGGCCGCCCACTTGGTAGCCCTCACCGGATTTGCCGAATCCGCCCAATCCATCACCAACAGCAGGATCTGCAATGACTGGCACTCCTCCCTCCTCCCGAACAGTTCCTTCTCCTCTTCCAGCGTCAGTGAATCCAGCACCGCCTGGGCCTCTGCCGCCAAAACCCATCACATTTCAAGTTCAAATCTGGATTTGCCACCATATTTCTTGGGCGCCAAAAAAATCTACCACTTTCTTTGCTAACTTTCTCAATAAACAGATTCGAGGCGATTAATGATGATTCTTACCAATTGGACCCACTTGTAAGCGTTGACGTAGTACTAAAAGTCAAAGAAAATAGTGTTGAGAGTTAAATTAGATGGACTGTGCTAACGACCAGTCGACTGGTCGTTAGCGACAGATCCGGACGATTCCACTCTCGATGTGGGAATCGATCCACCGCATCTTCTTTTTTCTTCTAGCACAATAAAAAGAATTGGCAGAAGTGGGAATCAAACCCACCACCTATTGGTAGTCCACAGTAGTTCACAACCACCCGGTCTAGATTGAGCCAGTGATTAGATTAAGGTTAGATAGTATTTATACTGCTACTTAGCGTGACCTGAAAACGAATATTTTTTCTTTCTTTTCTTTTATATTTTTATCCTATATAGATGGCCCGGCTACTCTGTTAATATTTATAACATCATGGTAATTTTAACGTAGTAAAAATTGTTGACATATCATGATAACTTCGTTGTAAAAAGCATGTCAGGGTACAAAAGTTTTTTTTTGCGAGGGTACAAAAGTTATCAACCATTTGGTACGTGAGTTATCATGCTTTTTATACATAAGTTATCGGGGAATATTTTAAATATTTTTTCTTGGGTCAAAGATACGGCTGGATGTTGTACAAAATTATTATACTTTGCAGTCTGTAAAAATCATGATATTTACACAAAAGTTATCAAGAGATGTTTTTAAAAACTTTTTTTTAGGTCAACATTATCGTGGTGTTTGTACATAAGTTATCATGACAGCGGTACATAAATTATCATACTATTTACATAGTAATTATCAGGGTATGTTTCAAGCATCCCTCGCGTTGTAATATTACCGTCATATTTGTACCTAAATTATCAGGGTTGCAGTGCATAAATTATCATGTCATTTACACAACAATTATCGGAGTAATGTTTTCCAAATAGAAAATTTTCAAAGTCAAAGTTATCAGCTATGTTGTGTGTATATTATCATGTTATTTGCACAGAAATTACCGGCGTATGATTTCCAACAACTTTTATCCTAGGGTTAAAGGAGTTACCATGGTGTTCTTACGTGGGTTATCAGCTCTGTTGTGTGTATACTATCATCCTATTTACACATAATTTATCAGGGGTTGTTTTTCAATATTTTTTCTCGGCTCAAATGGTTACCAGAGTGTTTGTACGTGAGTTATCAACTTTGTTGTGTCTATATTATCATGTTATTTACATACAAGTTACCAGACTAGATTATTTAACATTTTTTCGGGTCAAAATTACCAATGGTATTTGTATGTAAATTATCAGATCTACGATGCATAATCATGCTATTTACCCATAAGTTATCACGGTCTTTGCATCATAATTTACTAGGTCTGCATGCGTCAAATACCATGCTATTTACACACAAGTTTCCGGTTTTGTCGGCTGAGAGAAACGGATCGAGTTGTTTTTCCTTTCCACTCATTTAATAAGGTATAAAAAATGTAATCTGCATAGGAAACAAGAAGAGAGAGTTAGCTTAGTTGGTAGTGTGCTATGGCCTCAACCAACAGGTTCTAGGTTCAATTCTTGCTAGCGCCCCTTTTTTTTTCTTTTTCACGTGTGAGACTGGAAAAAAAAACAGATCGAGCGATTGTTGCGCGGGAGACTGGAAAATATATTGTATCGAGCGGCTGTTGCGCGGGATGAGCGGATCGAGCGGTCGCCAGATCGTACATGCCTGTTGCAAACCACCAGCCGACTGGTGGTTAGATTTCTCGAAATTAGATAGATGGCCCACTCCTCTGGATCCCCTTTCTCCCTATGATCTCCACTTACCTGGAGCCGCAGTTGTGTCCTCTACACGATGATCGTTGCCGCCCAACCACCTCCGCGGCCTTGCTCCGCGCATTCGCCACCTCTTGTCCCTCTCAGCACCAGCGAGATCCACCGTCCTGCTTCCCATCCCGCGTAGCTCAATACTGGATCCCGCGATGCGTCCCCTCTCTCTACCCCGACGAGCCCCGCCTCTCTACTGTGTGGTGAGACAGTCCCAACGCCCATGAGCTTGGCGCACGCGAGTCCAGCTCATGCCCATGAGCTCGTCGCCTCCATTCTCTGGCTTGTCACGTGCGAATCCAGTGCTGTTGGAGCGGACATGGCCAGGAGGTCTTGAGCTTGCGTGTGGCGGGGATGTACCCCGAGCTTTCCACCGTGCGGCCGCGATGCAGTTCCAGATCAAGGCTGGGGTTCCCGCTGAGGAGCTAGCTCGCATGATGCGGCCGCTGCGCTCCTGGCCCCGGGCCGTCATGACCAGGGAGTCTGGCCTGGTGCGCCGACCGGAGAGAAGCCTATCCTGCTGTCTCCCTCCTCGCCCGAGGCTGCCAACATGGTCGCCGGAGTTAGCTTTCTGAGCACCTCCACCGTTGCCTATCTCCCCTCTGTCGGTGACATGCTCACGGGCCCAACTACCTTCCTAGGGTTCCAATTGCAATCTAATTTTGTTTCTAGGGTGCTTGCGAATTTTCAGGGACGACCTTTTTTTTGTAAGTTTAGCTGATGACTTGTGGGCCCCATGTCTAAAGTAATTGTCAACAAATGGTGTTGACCATTTTACGCCATGTCAGTGCTTACAGAAGGGCCCTTTCTGCCAGAAATCAGATTAAATTGTCCTGAATCAGCCATTAGTGTTTATTGGGAAAATTAGCAAGGAAAGTGATAGATTTTTGAGGCGCCCAAGGAATGTGGTGGCAAATCCAGATTTGAATTTGAAATATGGTGGTTTTTTGTAATTCACTCCCTCCTTGATGTTGAACCACGGCCCAATCTCGAGCAGGCGTGTGCGCTTGTGCATGTCCCGCCCAGCAAACTATCTCAACTTCGCCTCCATTATCTCCATCACCGCCGATGAGGGTTTCCTCTGCTATCGATGCACTGAGCACTAGATGCGGCAGGAAGGAGAAACTTGAATGTGACCTACGTACTCTGACCATCTCCCCCCAAAGGCTTTAATACCCTCTCCCCCCGCCTGCCATGCGTGGCGCTCGAGGTGCGTTGTGCCGTGGGGCTAGTCGCTCCCTCCAATTTCACTACATGACAGGGGAAGTGAACCCCATCGCACGAAAACAACTCCTCACCATGGCATCGTGCGCGACAATCCACCTCGTGCATGTCCTCGTCGATGAGAAGTAGCACATGACCTGCGCTACCACCCCTCCCCGGTAAACGAGTACTCCGGCCGCCTTGATGTCCGGCAAGTACTAGGCCAACCACCATGAGTCGCCATGTGAGTCACCTTTCGAGTTGCTCAATTTCCGATCAACATCTAGAGAGGTTTTGAGCTGTCCTGTTGTAGACGCTCTTACCTTGCTATTTTTCGTCCAAAAAAACCATTTCTTAATACAATTTCTTCGTCTGCATTAATTTGGTTGAAGTTTGAAGTGCACTTGGGAAGGTAGAGGAGGCCAGAGCTGTGCTGGAGTATGCGCGGAGAATCTCCAGTGCTTCGTAGTGACCTTGCTCCACAGTACCTGTGATCCGTCTCGTGTCTATCTGCTACTCTAACCTTCTTTGTTGCTACTGTTCTGCATTGGCAAAATTTAGCTTAATTAGCAACAACATCCGTCTCCAGCTGCAGCCGAAAATCAATAACGGCATTCCATTCACCTACAAACAAGCTCAACTACTTCAACTTTATCGTGCGGAAATGGGCGTGTTTACATCTTCCCTGACTTCATTTCTGCGAGAACTGTTTCTGCATCTTGCTTCTCGGTGGTGGTATAACTGAATTGATAGGTAACTGCTTCTTTCATGAACTAATAATGCATGAATAAGCACTGCCTGGCTTACTAATTCTGATTGCATGAACACATGATAGTAACTAGTAAGATAATGTGGTTCTACTACAGAAGTTTGTAAGAGCATCTATAGCCGGACTTGGCAAATCCGGGCTCTTAAATGCCCGCGGACACGCCCGGACGCGTCCTGGACACTGACCGGGCACTCCACAAATCGCGTCATCTATCCGTGTCTTTCATATCCGAACTCATATATCCATATTATACCATGCAACGCCGATCAAACTACGTAGATCAGCTGACCGGACATAGAAATAGCGCAATAGTTCACCAAAAGATCCACCAACGTTCATATAAACGACGGACAACTTTATACTACATCTAAAACTAGAAATTAAAATCAATTTTAGCACTTCTGGGCCGGCCCTTTCCCCTTCTGGTCGCCGGCATAGCTGTAGCCGTTAGCAACTGGTGGAGGATCGTTCGATTCGTCGGAGGAGGAGCCGTGGTTGTCGTCAAAGGAGGAGTCGACGATGACGAGGCCCTTGAGGCGCTGGACGGCCTGGTCCTGCTGGCGCCTGAGCTTGGCTAGCCAAGCCGCCTCCATCACCTTCCCCAACGCCTCCTGCTCGGACTGCTCGATGGAAAGCCGGAGAGCCTTCGCGTTCTTTCGGTGGACCCGCCAAGCGTCCGTCTCCGCCGTCGTAAGCGACCGGCAGTAGACCCACGCGAGGAGCCACTCGTCCTTGTTGGGCTCCGCCGGTAACCCATGCCGGTGGTGGACAGAGCTCTCCACAGCCTCCCTCTCCCTTGCCCGCTGCCTCTCGTGGTGGCCAGCACGCACCTTCATCTCCGGCGTGCGCGTCCGGGCCGGCGGGGCGCGCACAAGCACCCACCACTACCCATGAGGGGGAGCAGCAGCTGGCGGGGCGAGGGAACGGCGTGGGGGAGCAGCAGCCGGCGGGGCAAGGGGACGACACAGGGGAGGTGCCGATTGCGCTGGCCGCCTGTTGGAGCTGCCCATGGGCCAGGAGGGGCCAGTGATGGGGTTATGTACCTAGGGTAGGGTCATGGACTTGATCCAAGTAACTTACCCTAGGACATCCTTAGAAGAGGTCACCTTCCAGTCGACCAACGAGGATTCACTCGACTGGCCTGAAGGACTCGACCACGAAGACCCACTCGACCACCAGGAGGTCAAGAGGCACTCTGCACTGCAACGGCCTGTAATCAAGTAGACTTTATGATAGTAAAGGCCTTTATGTGGGGCGTTACCGGTAACGCCCCAGACTTAACTCACCTTAAACCCTCTCCTACGTGGGCTGGCTGGGGTCCTGGCGCACTCTATATAAGCCACCCCCCTCCACAGGCAGAAGGGTTGGGCACCTTGTAGCTCATATACACATAATCCACTCGACCGCCTCCGGGCTCCGAGACGTAGGGCTATTACTTCTTCCGAGAAGGGCCTGAACTCGTACATCCTTTGTGTTTACAACCTCTCCATAGCTAGGACCTTGCCTCTCCATACCTACCCCCACTCTACTGTCAGGCTTAGAACCACGACAGTTGGCGCCCACCGTGGGGCAGGTGTTTTAGCGATTTTGTGGAGAAGTTGCGATTCTTCCGAGTACTTTCATCATGGTGTCTGCTGGAGTTTTGGTCGAGGGTTAAGAGATCCGTCTCGGCACTCTCGCCTTCATCGCCGACGACTCCGCATGGCTCCAGGAGGCTCCACTCGACGTAGATGCGCTCCCCGTTCGCGGTGCGACGCATTTTCGCGCATGTGTCCGCGGCGTTCTGCTGCGGCAACCGTCGACCCAGTATCGGTCGGCTCCTCCATCGTCCACCCTCCCGGTCTCCCGCCAGCACAAGCGCTCAGGCCGGTCGAGGCTTCAGCGATGGGTGAGTCACGCGGTGGCTCGCCAATCGGCCGCTACCCAAGTTGCGGCAATCGAGCCCAACGAATCTCTCTACGGCTTGTTCGATCAGTCGACTGGTTCCGTAGAGACTGCATCCGAGTGCGGAAGCAGTGATCCAGCCGCGGGATGCGAGAGGTTGTCTTTTTTAGATGCTTACTCCGGGTACCACTAGATCCGTCTGTACGGGCCCGATGAGGTAAAAACAGCTTTCATCACTCCATTCGGGTGCTTCTGCTATATCACCATGCCATTCGGCCTCAAGAATGCCGGAGCCACATTTATGCGAATGATTCAGAAGTGTCTACTCACTCAAATCAGTCGGAATGTGGAAGCTTATATGGATGATATTGTTGTCAAGTCACGAAAAGGTTCCGACCTGCTCGCTGACCTCGCCGAAAAATTTGCCAACCTCAGAAGGTATGATATCAAGCTCAATCCATCAAAGTGCACATTTGGAGTTCCTGGTGGCAAGTTACTCGGTTTTCTCGTTTCCGAACGGGGAATCGACGCTAACCCAGAGAAGATTGGCACTATTCTCCGAATGAAACGCCCTGTGCGAGTGCACGATGTCCAGAAGCTTACTGGATGCTTGGCCGCATTAAGTCGATTCATCTCACGACTCGGTGAAAAGGCACTGCCTCTTTACCGACTGATGAAGAAGGCTGACAAGTTCGAGTGGACTCCAGAAGCTGATGCAGCGTTTGCCGAGCTAAAAGCTCTGCTCTCCACCCAGCCGGTGCTTGCTTCTCCAATCAGCAAAGAGCCTCTGTTGCTCTACATCGCAGCCACAGGACAAGTCGTCAGTACTGTGCTAACGGTCGAGCGGGAAGAAGAAGGAAAAGCTCTCAAAGTTCAGCGCCCAGTGTATTATTTGTCTGAAGTCTTGACTCCATCCAAGCAGAGATATCCTCATTATCAGAAGCTTGTGTATGGAATATACATGACCACAAAGAAGGTTGCTCATTATTTCTCTGACCATTCCATCACAGTCGTCAGCGACGCTCCACTATCAGAGATTTTGCACAACAGAGATGCAACTGGTCGAGTGGCCAAATGGGCGATTGAACTTCTTCCCCTTGATATCAAGTTTGAGGCAAAGAAAGCCATTAAGTCCCAGGCGATAGCAGATTTCCTCGCCGAGTGGATTGAACAACAGCAACCGACTGAAGTTCACTCGGAGCATTGGACCATGTTTTTTGATGGCTCTAAGATGTTGAATGGTTCCGGTGCTGGGGTTGTCCTGGTTTCCCCCAGAGGAGATAAGCTCAGATATGTGCTCCAGATTCACTTTGATTCCTCCAACAATGAGGCAGAATATGAGGCCCTCCTATATGGGTTACGCATGGCCATTTCACTCGGCGTCCGTCGCCTAATGGTCTATGGCGACTCGGATTTAGTGGTCAATCAGGTGATAAAAGAGTGGGACGTGAGAAGCCCAGCCATGACTGGATACTGCAGTGCAGTGAGGAAGCTGGAAAAGAAGTTCGAGGGGTTGGAGCTCCATCATATACCCCGACTGAAAAATCAAGCAGCTGATGATCTAGCAAAGATAGGTTCCAAGAGAGAAGCCATTCCGAGTGATGTGTTCTTGGAGCATATACACACTCCGTCAGTCAAAGAAGATCCTTTCACCGAAGAAACTCCGCAGCCCAAGAGCGCCACAGATCCGACTGAAGTTGAAATCCCAGCGGTGGTCGACTTGATCATGGAGGTTTTGGTGGTCATTCCCGACTGGACGATTCCGTATGTCGCATATATCTTGAGGAAAGAGCTTTCGGAGGATGTGGAAGAGGCTTGACAGATCGTCCGTCGATCTAAGGCCTTTACCGTAATCAAAGGACAATTATACAGAGAAAGCGCGACTGGAGTCGGTCAGAAGTGCATAACACCAGAAGAAGGTCGACTCATCCTCAATGATATTCACTCGGGGACCTGTGGTCATCATGCGTCCTCTCGGACCATCGTGGCCAAAGCATACCGAGCCGGATTTTACTGGCCCAAGGCGAATGAGATGGCAAAAGAGATAGTGGATAAGTGCGAGGGATGTCAGTTCTACTCGAATATGTCGCACAAGCCTGCGTCAGCTTTGAAGACCATCCCACTCGTCTGGCCTTTTGCAGTTTGGGGGCTGGACATGGTCGGTCCTTTGAGAACAGGACGAAGCGGTTTCACGCATGTACTGGTGGCAGTCGACAAGTTCACCAAGTGGATCGAGGCTAAACCAATCAAGAGCCTTGACACCGGTACTGCTGTTAGCTTCATCAGGGAACTAATATTCAGATATGGAGTCCCGCACAGCATCATTACGGATAATGGGTCGAACTTTGACTCAGAGGAATTCAGAGCTTTCTGCGACTCCCAGGGCACACGGGTCGACTACGCTTCAGTCGCCCATCCGCAGTCGAATGGACAAGCAGAACGAGCTAATGGACTGATTCTTAAGGGATTGAAGCCTCGACTGATGCATGATCTCAAACACGCGGCTGGAGCTTGGGTCGATGAACTTCCCTCTGTACTCTGGGGACTGCGGACCACACCTAATCGGTCGACCGGAAGAACTCCAGTCTTCTTGGTCTACGGAGCCGAAGCGGTCTTACCAAGTGATCTTCTGCATAATGCTCCCCGAGTCGAAATCTACAACGAAGCAGAAGCTGAACAAGCGCGGCAGGACGCAGTCGACCTTTTAGAGGAAGAAAGGGAGATGGCTCTGATCCGGTCGACCATCTACCAACAAGATCTGCGCCGTTTCCACGCCCGAAATGTGAGAGGTCGAGCCTTCCAGGAAGGAGATTTGGTTCTCCGAGTGGATCAGCACAAACCACACAAGCTTGCTCCTTCTTGGGAAGGCCCCTTCATAGTCACCAAGGTCCTCCACAATGGGGCGTACCGTCTTTACAACGTCGAGCATAATTTCGACGAGCCCCGAGCTTGGAACGCGGAGCTACTCCGCCCATTCTACACTTAAGTTTTATCATTCGGATGAGTTGCAATAAAGTACTTTTGTAGTTCATGGACCTCAAAATAATAGTGTCATAGTTCCTCCATAATATCTGTCACTTTTTATTTTTGTCCAATGAAATTCCCCTCAGTGGGTGACTTAGCTGCGAATCCGTTTCGCCTAAGTTTGTAAAAATCCTACCGAGTGGTGAGCCAGACTCCCACTCGGAGGCTTAGCTGCGAATCCGTTTCGCCTAAGTTATCAAAATCCTACCGAGTGGTAAGCCAGCCTTCCACTCGGAGGCTTAGCTGCAGCCTCGTGCTCGCCTAAGTTATCAAAATCCTACCGAGTGGTAAGCCAGCCTTCCACTCGGAGGCTTAGCTGCAGCCTCGTGCTCGCCTAAGTTATAAAAATCCTACCGAGTGGTAAGCCAGCCTTCCACTCGGAGGCTTAGCTGCAGCCTCGTGCTCGCCTAAGTTATAAAAATCCTACCGAGTGAAGAGCAACCCTCTCACTCGGAGGCTTAGCTGCAGCCTCGTGCTCGCCTAAGTTATAAAAATCCTACCGAGTGGTAAGCCAGCCTTCCACTCGGAGGCTTAGCTGCAGCCTCGTGCTCGCCTAAGTTATAAAAATCCTACCGAGTGAAGAGCAACCCTCTCACTCGGGGCTTAGCTGCAGTCCAAGCACTCGCCTAAGTTATAAAAATCCTACCGAGTGAAGAGCAACCCTCTCACTCGGAGGCTTAGCTGCAGCCTCGTGCTCGCCTAAGTTATAAAAATCCTACCAAGTGAAGAGAAACCCTCTCACTCGGGGGCTTAGCTGCAGTCCAAGCACTCGCCTAAGTTATAAAAATCCTACCGAATGAAGAGCAACCCTCTCACTCGGAGGCTTAGCTGCAGCCTCGTGCTCGCCTAAGTTATCAAAATCCTACCGAATGAAGAGCAACCCTCTCACTCGGAGGCTTAGCTGCAGCCTCGTGCTCGCCTAAGTTATCAAAATCCTACCGAGTGAAGAGCAACCCTCTCACTCGGAGGCTTAGCTGCAGCCTCGTGCTCGCCTAAGTTATCAAAATCCTACCGAGTGAAGAGCAATCCTCTCACTCGGGGGCTTAGCTGCAGCCATGTGCTCGCCTAAGTTTATCAAAATCCTACCGAGTGGTAAGCCAACCCTCTCACTCGGAGGCTTAGCTGCAGCCCTGTGCTCGCCTAAGGTATAAAAATCCTACCGAGTGAAGAGCAACCCTCTCACTCGAGGGCTTAGCTGCAGCCCAGTGCTCGCCTAAGTGGACTAAAGAATAAGTCGATTGCAGTACAGGCACCTTGCTTTGAACCTGCAAAAGACATTCCGAGCCGAAGGCAATCGTATTCAAGCACCAAATCCAAGTTTGAATCGACATCTAAAGGAACCTAAAGTGCTCAGGCGTCAAGCCTGTTAAGGTTTGTCGGTTACAATTCCACTCGGCATACCGAGGCAAATTTAAAGCGTCGAGCCAGAAGAAGTTTTTTACCCCTCCTGTGGAGGGCTGGAAGGTGCAACAAATTCATCAAGGTCAATCCCGTCGGCGATCCGAGTGGCAGCTGCAAGGAAAGTTTCCATAAAGGACCTGAAGTCGTGCTTCTTGGTATTGGCCACCCGAAGGGCCGCCGGCTTCTCTTCTCGCGCATCTTTGCAGTGGACTCGGGCCAGACACAGAGCGACATCTGCACCACACCGAGCCGAGGACTTCTTCCACTCCTGTACTCGACCAGGGATCGTGTTCAAGCGGGCCATCAGCGACTCAAGGTCATTCTGAAGTGTCTCCTCAGGCCAGAGCGTCGAGTCGATGCGAGATGTGGCGGCCTTCAGCCTTGCGAGATAGTCCACGACAGCTGCAACACGAGACTCCAGTCGGAAAACATCCATGGCAACTTCGTCGTTCACCAGGAGAATTGACGGGGTCGAGGTTTGGCTCCAGTCGGCTGGTTTCTTCTTCAAAGTTTTGACAAAATTCTGCAAGGATGATCACTAAGTCAAGGGGATAGTCGAATGGAAAAAGCCACAATTGGAAATATTTGCCAAACATGGAGGTTTACCTTCAAGCATAAGAAACAGCTTCTTGGCAAGGCCACTCAGGAAGACCTCCAGTTCAGTTTTCTTCTCAGTCAATTTGCTGACTTGGTCGGTCAGGGCAGCTTTATCAGTTTTCAGTCGACTGACCTCCTTGTTGGCAATCCCAAGAGCAGCTTTCAGATTGGTATTGTCTTGTTCGAGCTTGGTGACTGAAGCTAACTTCTCGTCAGCAAGCTTGATCTTCTCAGCTAGCTCAAGGTCTTTCTTCTGCTGGGCCTCCCTTACCTTACCTGCAAGTTACAGCAAGATCAGATTTTGAAACAAGCAAGGGGAAAAGCAGTCGTCAGGGTCTCACCAAACATACCTTCGGTCTCCTCCTTTGCCTTTGTCAGTTTCTCCTGAACCAGCTTCAAGCTCAGCTCGACTTGAGTATGTTTTTGTTCCAGCTCTGAGTAGCGAGCCACAAGATCACAAGAGTTCTGCGAAGAACCAATCGACTAAATGTCAAAATAATTCACTTCCGAGTGAAAAAGCGAAAAACACACGTTTCTAAGACTACAGCCGAATACAAGCATTCGACCGTAGTCTCGGGGACTACACCCAGTGGGTGCACTCAGCGTGCCCCCACTAATCCCGATGAAGACAAAGTCGACCAGTCGACCCCAAAAAAAAAGTGCGAGGTGCATTCTCTAAGACTGTGATCAACTGCAAGCAGTCGACCACAGTCTCGGGGACTACACCCAGTGGGTGCACTCAGCGTGCCCCCACCGGTTTGTGAAATCCAGTCGACCAGTCGACTGACAGAAAGATCGACATCATAAAGCCTAAGGCCGACTGCCAGCAGTCGACCTTAGCCTTGGGGACTACACCCAGCGGGTGCACTCAGCGTGCCCCCGCTAACACGGAGTTTATTCGACACACCCAGTGGGTGACTACTATGAATTCCGGAAAAGAAAAGTTTTTGGTAGCATATCCAACAGAACAAACAGCGGTCGACTGACCTGGACATTGCTTTGGAGGGCAGAACTGGCGTCATAAGCTGCCTGGCTCGCGTCCCGGATGGTCTTCAGCTGCTCCATCATGAGTCCCGCCTGGCGTATTGCCTCCTTCGCTGCGCCAGCTTGGTCCTCTGGGACGTGGTGCGTCGTGAAGAGAGAGGGCTGCTGGGCACTCGTCAGTGGATTTGCGAAGGACACCGTGTGTCGAGTGGTGTTCTCTTCCTCCACAGTCAGAATCTCAGGCGCCGTCACATCCTGAAGCACCTTACTGGCGGACGCTTTCCGACTCCTCCTGCGTGCCAGTGGTTCTTCATCCTCGTCGTCGTCAGGGAGATTGATAACAGTGTTGGGTGGAGCTGCGGAGAAGAATCAGGATCAGAGATCGCGAGTCAGTCGACTAAGAACGGTGTTAAGAATACAGTACCTGGGTTCGAAGTTGCTGCATCCTCCATCTCGTGGTCATCAGCCCGGGCCGAGGTCTCAGAAGTAGCAGCACTGCAACTCCAAAGGATCAGTCGACTAACTTCAGCGTCGACCAGAGATAAAGTTCACACAAAATGAGAAGACTCAAACGACACAATTACCCTGATATGGTGGGGATGGACACCTTCATCTTCGGCAGGAGCTTGGTCGGCTTTGGCGGAGCCCCCCTAGGCTGCTTCGGCGCCTTTTCAGTCGGCGCTGGAGAAGTGGTCCTAGGGCGCTTGGTCGACTGCGTCGCAACCCCCTTGCCACGTTCAGTCGAAGGGTCGTGGACGAGCTTCGACCGCCTTTCCGAGCGCGGTGGCACGACCTCCTCCTCTTCCTCCTCGTCTTCGGCGTCATCATCATCGCCGTCGTCATCATCATCGTCGTCGTCGTCCCCTGCAACGTCCGAGTCCCATTCCTCCTCGTCCTGGCTCTCGCCCCCACTCGCCTCACCCTCCTCAGTCGGAGTTTGTGCCCCATTGGGCATCGAGTACAGCTCGGTGAGGGCCTAGCAGATATCAAGACAATGATCAGTCGACCAGTCGGCAGAGTAGACAGAGATGAATGCGACAAGAATGCAGTGGAGAGCAGGGCAAGTGTACCTTATTTGGATCACTGTTGTGGTCGAGTGGAGGAATCCTTCTGGCTCCGCGTGGGTTGTCCTTGTTTCCGGTGACGGCTGCCATCCATCTTTCCAGAGTGACATCGTCGACTGCTTCTGGATGGACTCTAGTCTCGTCTTCGGTCCCACAGTACAACCACATGCAGTGGCTCCGGAACTGGAGGGGCTGGATGCGACGCCTGAGGAAGACCTCCAGGAGATCCATGCCCGTCACTCCCTCCCGAACCAACTGCACCACGCGCTCCATCAACATCTTCACATCAGCTTTCTCCTCCGGGATCAACTTCAGAGAGGAGGGCTTGTTCACTCGGTCCATGGTAAACTGTGGGAGTCCACTCGACTGTCCCGGCGTCGACTGGTCCCGGCAGTAGAACCAGGTCGACTGCCAGCCTCTGACTGACTCGGGAAAGGTCATGGGCGGAAAGGTGCTCTTGTTCCTCACCTGGATGCCCAAACCCCCACACATTTGGACGACTCGGGTCTTTTCGTCGCCTGGACTCGCCTTCTTCACGGTCTGAGAGCGACACGTGAATATATGCTTGAACAAACCCCAGTGCGGTCGACAGCCCAAGAAACCCTCACACATGGACACGAACGCAGCAAGATAGGCAATGGAGTTTGGGGTAAAATGGTGGAGCTGCGCTCCGAAGAAATTCAAGAAGCCACGAAAGAAAACACTCGGCGGCAAGGAAAACCAACGATCCACATGGGTGGCCAAAAGCACACACTCACCCTCTTCTGGCTGAGGCTGCCACTCCTTCCCCGGAAGCCTCGCAGCTCCGTGGGGGATCAAGCCCTCGTTGGCCATGTCGAGAATGTCATTCTCAGTGATGGTCGACTGGATCCAGTCTCCTTGGACCCAGCCTTTCGGCAGGCGGGATCTGGACGAGGACCCTCCGCGGCTGGTGGATCTCCCCTTCGCCTTCTCCGACGCCGACGCCTTCTTTGCATGCTCCAGCGCCGCCGTCTTCTCCTTGGCCATGGTCGCCGGCGAGATGCGTGAAGGGAAGTGGTGCGGGGGCGAGAGCGAGCACGCTGAGCAGGGAGGAAGGAAGCAGAGAGAGGGGGAGAATGCTAAGGCGCAGCACAGAAATCCTCGCCGGGCACATTTATAAGGTCCCTTCCGAGTGGATGACAGGTGGGCCCGGTCGATCTAATCATATCTGGAACAGTTATGCAGACGGGATACGTGGCGAAAAAGGCGGCGCGGAGATCGAGACGTCCATGCCCCGTCCCATCCGAACGCCGCGGTCCGCCCCGCTTCGCACGCGCCCCAAAATTTCGCATCCCGCGGGATCCGCGAGCAACAAATCAGTCTGTCAGGCGCGGTGTTTCCGGCGATCCATCGCTCGGAGATCGTCGAAGCCTGAAAGATCACTCGACGCAAAAACAGAATGGATCAAGTCGACTGAAGGCAAGTTGTTTCCTGTCGACAAAGGGATTCTTTGGTCCAGAACAGCGCACAACCGGAGCGCAAAGGTTAATCGGAAACGACATCAACTCCTTCTTCACTCGAAGCCTCAATCCATTCGGGGGCTAATGATGGGGTTATGTACCTAGGGTAGGGTCATGGACTTGATCCAAGTAACTTACCCTAGGACATCCTTAGAAGAGGTCACCTTCCAGTCGACCAACGAGGATTCACTCGACTGGCCTGAAGGACTCGACCACGAAGACCCACTCGACCACCAGGAGGTCAAGAGGCACTCTGCACTGCAACGGCCTGTAATCAAGTAGACTTTATGATAGTAAAGGCCTTTATGTGGGGCGTTACCGGTAACGCCCCAGACTTAACTCACCTTAAACCCTCTCCTACGTGGGCCAACCACCATGAGTCGCCATGTGAGTCACCTTTCGAGTTGCTCAATTTCCGATCAACATCTAGAGAGGTTTTGAGCTGTCCTGTTGTAGACGCTCTTACCTTGCTATTTTTCGTCCAAAAAAACCATTTCTTAATACAATTTCTTCGTCTGCATTAATTTGGTTGAAGTTTGAAGTGCACTTGGGAAGGTAGAGGAGGCCAGAGCTGTGCTGGAGTATGCGCGGAGAATCTCCAGTGCTTCGTAGTGACCTTGCTCCACAGTACCTGTGATCCGTCTCGTGTCTATCTGCTACTCTAACCTTCTTTGTTGCTACTGTTCTGCATTGGCAAAATTTAGCTTAATTAGCAACAACATCCGTCTCCAGCTGCAGCCGAAAATCAATAACGGCATTCCATTCACCTACAAACAAGCTCAACTACTTCAACTTTATCGTGCGGAAATGGGCGTGTTTACATCTTCCCTGACTTCATTTCTGCGAGAACTGTTTCTGCATCTTGCTTCTCGGTGGTGGTATAACTGAATTGATAGGTAACTGCTTCTTTCATGAACTAATAATGCATGAATAAGCACTGCCTGGCTTACTAATTCTGATTGCATGAACACATGATAGTAACTAGTAAGATAATGTGGTTCTACTACAGAAGTTTGTAAGAGCATCTATAGCCGGACTTGGCAAATCCGGGCTCTTAAATGCCCGCGGACACGCCCGGACGCGTCCTGGACACTGGCCGGGCACTCCACAAATCGCGTCATCTATCCGTGTCTTTCATATCCGAACTCATATATCCATATTATACCATGCAACGCCGATCAAACTACGTAGATCAGCTGACCGGACATAGAAATAGCGCAATAGTTCACCAAAAGATCCACCAACGTTCATATAAACGACGGACAACTTTATACTACATCTAAAACTAGAAATTAAAATCAATTTTAGCACTTCTGGGCCGGCCCTTTCCCCTTCTGGTCGCCGGCATAGCTGTAGCCGTTAGCAACTGGTGGAGGATCGTTCGATTCGTCGGAGGAGGAGCCGTGGTTGTCGTCAAAGGAGGAGTCGACGATGACGAGGCCCTTGAGGCGCTGGACGGCCTGGTCCTGCTGGCGCCTGAGCTTGGCTAGCCAAGCCGCCTCCATCACCTTCCCCAACGCCTCCTGCTCGGACTGCTCGATGGAAAGCCGGAGAGCCTTCGCGTTCTTTCGGTGGACCCGCCAAGCGTCCGTCTCCGCCGTCGTAAGCGACCGGCAGTAGACCCACGCGAGGAGCCACTCGTCCTTGTTGGGCTCCGCCGGTAACCCATGCCGGTGGTGGACAGAGCTCTCCACAGCCTCCCTCTCCCTTGCCCGCTGCCTCTCGTGGTGGCCAGCACGCACCTTCATCTCCGGCGTGCGCGTCCGGGCCGGCGGGGCGCGCACAAGCACCCACCACTACCCATGAGGGGGAGCAGCAGCTGGCGGGGCGAGGGAACGGCGTGGGGGAGCAGCAGCCGGCGGGGCAAGGGGACGACACAGGGGAGGTGCCGATTGCGCTGGCCACCTGTTGGAGCTGCCCATGGGCCAGGAGGGGCCAGTGATGGGGTTATGTACCTAGGGTAGGGTCATGGACTTGATCCAAGTAACTTACCCTAGGACATCCTTAGAAGAGGTCACCTTCCAGTCGACCAACGAGGATTCACTCGACTGGCCTGAAGGACTCAACCACGAAGACCCACTCGGCCACCAGGAGGTCAAGAGGCACTCTGCACTGCAACGGCCTGTAATCAAGTAGACTTTATGATAGTAAAGGCCTTTATGTGGGGCGTTACCGGTAACGCCCCAGACTTAACTCACCTTAAACCCTCTCCTACGTGGGCTGGCTGGGGTCCTGGCGCACTCTATATAAGCCACCCCCCTCCACAGGCAGAAGGGTTGGGCACCTTGTAGCTCATATACACATAATCCACTCGACCGCCTCCGGGCTCCGAGACGTAGGGCTGTTACTTCTTCCGAGAAGGGCCTGAACTCGTACATCCTTTGTGTTTACAACCTCTCCATAGCTAGGACCTTGCCTCTCCATACCTACCCCCCACTCTACTGTCAGGCTTAGAACCACGACAGCCAGCGCTGGCGTCCGAGATGCACCGACGGGGAAGCTACGACTGCGGCGAGGCTGTAGATCCGAAGCTGCCCCCGGTCTCCACTTGGACCGCTCCAAGGCGATGCGGAGGGAAAGCTCATACTCCGGATCCACCTCGTCGTCGGAGCAGCTACCCAGAGCTTGACATTGCGCCGGATTCGATCGGAATCTGTGCGGGGAGAGGAGAGGACGGAGCGAGAGAGGAGAGTGAGTGAGCTAGGGTTTCAAACCGACTAGGCTGATGGGTTTTCTTGTGGGACATCCGTGGGGTAGGTGGTGGGCCGGGCTTGTCACGCGTCCGAGCATGCCCGGACCACCCATATTTGGGTTGGATATGGGGGTGCCAGTAAGTCCGGCCGTTTGAGGCTTCTGTCTGGGTCGAAAAAACGTGACGGGCAGCTCGTCTGGACGTATAAGGCGGGTTTGAAAGGTCCGGTTGTAGATACTCTAACACAGTAAAGTTTATTGACAAAATAATGCATGGATCTAATGTTTCGATCCTTCAGTAGTTCAGGCGATGTACCAAGGAAAAGGAAGCCTTCAGGCACTTCAAGTTCAACGCCACAGTACATTAAAAGTTGATGCATTAAGCCGCAGAAAAATGACCATGAACAGATTCATGAAAATTAAAACATCCTTCGTATATATTTCACCAAGAGATGAATGAAATAAAGGGGATTACAAGTCATGGGATTGAATTCCACATCCTACTACTATAGTCTACAGCGCTACTCCTCACGAAGGAAAGGAACTAGATCGCTGTAATGGACTTAATGATTTGTACAGAGCCCACGCGAACGTGCCAGCAGAAAGAAGGGCGGCATGGGGAGCATGCTCGGATCCGGCGAGGCGTGAAAGTTGGGCCCGGCGAACATGGCCTTGTGCGGTGTCGTGGCTAGCGCCGGCGTCTTCATAGTCCGAGGCAGCTTCTCCGTCTGCTCCGGGCGAGGCTTCTTGTGCAAGTCCCAGCGCTCCCTCGAGGACACGCTGCTAGGGCTAGGCAGGCGCTTGTTATTGCCGTCGTCATGGCGGCCGCGATCTGTGGGCAGGGACGCGCAGCACGAGGTCACGAGTTTCTTCTTGCTGTACCAGCGTTCGACGGAGTCGGCGCGTCCGGGGCTCCCGGCACTGAACGACGAGACAAAGACATGCTGGTGCTAGGCTGTTGGAAATATGAGCAATTTACCAAACGATTTTATTAACAGAAGTACTAGATAAAGCATGACTAATACAGTAGAAATAAAACAAGTCATGTGTTCTGACAGAGAGAAGGTAAATAGCTTCTGCATATATGAACCGTAGCCTATCATATCTAAAGCAGACAGTATAGCAAGTAGTATATATGAATTAAAATCTATCATGTGTAGGACAAGGACTAGAACAAGGAACTGCCGCAGAACCTTTAACAGGAGAGACAAAAACACTTACGGGACTGCAGCAGCAGAAGCGCTGAACTTGGGGTCGGTGTCCTCGCCTGCCATGTCGTCGAGGAGGTCGTGGACGTCGGGGAAGAAGTCGTCGTCGGGGAAGTAGTCGTCGGCGACCGGATCGTCCGTGATGAATCAGCCAGTAGTCACGCTGAGCGCTCTCCAAAAACCTTATCACCCTTCTCCCGTACAAGACTCAAAAGGTGCGGTCTCGGAGGCCTACTGTCCCGACCTGCGGTGCACGCCGCAAGACGGGATGGGGAAGAACGTAGCAGCAGCGCAGTGGTCGGAACTTTGTGACGAGAGGAAGAGCAGCTTCTGTTGTGTCTCTCTGGAGAGGAGCGACCTCTCTTATATTGGCACAGGAGAAGGACGCGAAGAGGCTGCGGTAGGAGGTGAATCAACGAAGGGAGACGAAGCGAACAGGCAGCGGCAGAAGAGGCGCGCCGTTCGAATTCAGTGTCCACTTCAGAAAATGTTTCAACTCCCACGTGACCTTTCGTATACCTGTCGTGCGTGACAAAAATTTAGATATCGACTCGGCTCATACCCGCAACCCGTGGCGCGGCGCGGCGCGTCGTGACGAGGCGTGGCGAGGCGGGCGGCGGAGTAGGAGCGCGCGTGGATATCCCTCTTGTTCTCATGCTCGTACAAGTGGAGAAAGAACCTCCCTTATAAGGAGGTCCAACTCCCACTAAACTAGCAATGTGGGACTAAACTTTAGTAGTATCCCTTGCCTTGCACAAATGGGCTAAGTGGGCCTCTAGGATTTATTAGGAATTTCTGAAATAGTTATTGGGCTGCCCAAAATAGACTAAATTCCAGCAATCCCCCACCAGATCCCTGAGGCACACAGAAATTTGCCTTTGGTTCCAAAACACTGTTTTATATACCGGTACTGCAGTGGAGACTGTTAAGTTGAACTTCCACCTAGAACTCTATGCTACACTAGTGAGCAACTTGAACAGTGGATTGGACCTTGAACTGCAAGTTTTCTGCGAATCTAGCTTCACATAAAGCCTTGACCGATACGTGGCTACCGTGGATCTTCCCCGCGGGTGGAGCTTATGCGTCATACTCCGTGACCTTTCATGAGTTTACTAGAGAGAACCCTACTCTCATAGATTGCGACGTTTGACAATCAGACTCATATAGGTGTGTTCTTCAAAAGATGTTCTGCAGGATAACATCTCTGCTTAAATAAGCCACTTAGAACACATTAAGATATACATCAACCTGCCATGCAGATTAGGAGAGTATTGCATCTTCATGGAGTGGTATTGTGAATAGTAAGGATACTCTCCTCTCAGTTGACCAACAACTTGTCTTCCACATCTAATTCACGGGATCTTCGATCATAAAGAATAGGTTACCACTGAGAACAACTCATATTGTGGGTCTCATACCCATCTCCCTCGATGCATTATCTATCACATTACGTGATAGACCTTTGGTAAAAGTATCTGTCAGATTTTTAGACGTTTGGATATAATCCAACGCAATAACTCCGGAGTTTTTTATTTTCCTGACAGACTTTAACCTTCTCTGAACGTGTCTTGATGACTTCATGTTATCCTTTGAGCTGCTCACTTTCGTGATCACAGTTTAATTGTCGCAGTTCATAAGGACACCCGGTACAGGTTTCTCAACAACCGGCAAGTCATTCAAGAGCCGGCGAAGCCAATCTGCTTCAACCGTAGCTGTATCTGGTGCTGTGAGTTCTGCTTCCATTGTTGACCTCGTTAAGATGGCTGCTTGCAAGACTTCCAAGAAACAGCGCCACCTCCATGAGTGAATACATAACCGCTCGTGGCCTTTATCTCATCAGCATCTGAGATCCAGTTTGAGTCACTATACTCTTCAAGCACCTTTGGGTGCCCGGTGTAGTGAATTCCATAATTTGCAGTGCCTTTTAAATAACGCAAAACTCTTTCTAAAGCTTTCCAATGCACATCTACTGGTTTTGAAACAAACCGAGTCAGTTTGCTAATAGCAAAAGAGATGTCAGGTCTTGTAGCACTGGCTAAGTACACAAGCGAGCCAATAATCTGAGAATACTTCAATTGGTCTTTAGCAATTCTTCGATTCTTTCGAAGCAACACACTAGCATCATATGGTGTTGGAGAGGGCTTGCAGTCACTATAGCCAAAGTGACTCAAGATCTTTTCCATATAGTGAGATTGAAGCAATGTAATCCCACCATCATCGTCTCTCAACAACTTGATGTTCAGAATGACATCAGCCACTCCTAAATCCTTCATCTCAAAACAACGAGATAGGAAATCCTTGACCTCCTTAATAACATTCAGATTGGTTCCTAAAATCAGTATGTCATCAACATACAAGCACAGGATAACTCCCTCGCCCCCACCATGGTGATAGTACACACATTTGTCAGCTTCGTTCACAACAAAGCCTGCAGATGTTAAAGTTCTTTCAAACTTCTCATGCCACTGTTTGGGTGCTGGCTTAAGTCCGTACAAAGACTTCAGCAGCTTGCACACTTTCCCTTCCTAACCATCTAGTACAAACCCATCTGGTTGTTCCATATAAATTTCCTCGTCTAACTCTCCATTTAGGAAAGCAGTCTTAACATCCATTTGATGAACGAGAAGACCATGCGAGGCAGCTAGTGAAAGTAGAACTCGAATAGTGGTCAGTCGAGCCACATGTGAGTAAGTATCAAAGAAGTCTTCACCTTCCATTTGGGTATAACCCTTAGCCACGAGCCGAGCCTTGTACTTTTCAATAGTACCATCAGGCCTAAGCTTCTTTTTGAATACCCATTTGCATCCTATAGGTTTGCACCCATAAGGACGATCAGTTATCTCCCAAGTTTCATTCGCCAAGATGGAATCCATCTCGCTACGAACCGCTTCCTTCCAGTAGTCAGCATCTTCAGATGCATAGGCCTTTGAAATAGAACTGGGAGTGTCATCTATGAGGTACACAAGAAAATCATCACCAAAGGACTTTGCAGTCCTCTGTCTTTTGCTCCTAATAGGAACTTCATTGTTCTCCTCCACAAGACTTTCAAAGTGTTCTATTGAAATGGCAGGTTTGGTAATTGTAACTGGTTCCTGATTCGATGAACTAGGCATCTCCTGATTAGATGAGGTAGCCATATCCTTCATGGGAAAGATATCTTCAAAGAAAGTCGCATCATTCGACTCCATGATCGTACCGACATGCATGTCAGGTACCTCAGATTTTACAACCAAGAATCTATAGCCAATGCTATGAAAAGCATATCCCAGGAAAACACAATCCACTGTCTTTGGTCCAAACTTCCGCTTCTTTGAAATTGGATCATTGACTTTCGCCAAACAATCCCATGTTTGCAGATAAGAGAGTTTTAACCTTTTCTTCTCTCATTCCTCGAATGGAGTTATCTCTTTGTTCTTTGTGGGGACTTGGTTCAGGACATGACATGCTGTCAATATCGCATCCCCCCACCATGCCTTGGAGAGACCCGATGTATCTAACATGGCGTTAACCAAATCAGTTAGAGTATGGTTCTTTCTTTCGGCCACCCCATTTGACTGAGGTGAGTAGGGAGGAGTCCTCTCATGGATTATACCATGTTCCGCACAAAATGTATCAAACTCTTTGGAAAAATACTCTCCACCACGGTCGGACCTAAGCCTCTTGATTTTTCGATCAAGTTGGTTTTCCACTTCAGCTTTATAGATCTTGAAAAAGTTCAAAGCCTCATCCTTAGATTTCAGAAGATACACACGGTAGTATCTAGTGGAGTCATCAATTAACGTCATGAAATATTTCTTTCCACCTTTTGTCAACACACCATTCATTTCACATAGATCTGAATGTATGAGCTCTAGTGGTGCAAGATTTCTTATTTCCGCAGTTGTGTGAGACTTACGAGGTTTCTTAGCTTGCACACACACTTGACACTTGGATCCCTTGACGGTGGTGAAACTTCAAAGTTAACATGACAAAGACGTGAATGCCACACATTGGATTCACTATTGTTGCAAATATGATTAACAACTTTATTGCAAACGTCTGATAAGGATAAATGAAACAAGCCTCCTGACTCATAGCCTTACCAACAAAGGTTTTGTCGTGGATTTGTCACGGCAGATGTCCTTAGTGTGAGGACTTAGTCGCGAGGCCAACGCATCTATGTGGTAGCTTGAGAGGGGTTGAGCGGAATCGAGAGATGCAACACAAGATAAGGGTTTAGACAGCTTCGGGCCCCGGGAAACATCATCCGGTAACAAGCCTACGTGCTGTTTGAGGCTATGTTTCATTATGATCATGAGGAAGTCGACGTAAACCGGCTCTCCCAGTTAACCCTAACCCTTTAAGATTGTTTCTTCCTCCTTATCCCTCTTTTGGGGAGCCCTGCCCCTCCTTATATATGTTGAAGGGACGGGTTACATGTAGAGTCCAACTCAGACTTAAGGCTTTAACTATTATGACTTCTCTTCTTGGGCTTCTTAACATCTTGGGCTTCATAACTTCTCGGGCTTGATAACTCCTGGCAACCAAGTTACCACTGCCTGTCAGGAGTTAACTGGTGCCGGTTTAAGATAGTCTGCTGGGAGTTAACTGGTGCCGGTTTAAGAATGTGTGTTGAGTTATCATCTGACTTAACTCATGTCTTAATTGTCAGCCGGTTTAACAACCTGCCGGTTTTACCGTCTGACTTAACACCAACCGGTTTACCACCTGCCTTAACACCTGCTGGTTTACTAAGTCCCAGCCGGGTTATAACTCCGACCGGATCATACCGCAAGGTATATCTCCGACATTAGCCCCCAGTTTAATTTGGATTTATCCATGTTAAACTGATCTTGATTATCCTTAAGTCCTTGTCACTTCCTTCTTCTATAAAATCCGAGTCAATAGACCAGCTTCATAATCAATTTGCTGACATTGGTTTGTCACAGAGAAATATTGTGAAGAATAACTCCTTCGACTTCAGCTCCCAATGCTTAACAAAAATATTGGCCTTTGAAATACTCATTTGATCTTCAGCTGGTGTAGAACTTGTCGGTTTAAGAATGTAGAACTTTTCCGGTTTAAGACTTAAACTTGCCAGTTTATCATTGCCGGTTTACAAATATTGATAGCACCAGGTCATAATTGTAGTTAACATTAAGCTTGAAAATATACCTCTTTATATGCCTATCACTTGTAGCCCCCAAGTCTTAAGAAGGTAGCATAGCAATAGCTTAAGACTTGCTTCAATATGAATGTCACAAGTTTGAAGAAATTCAGGTTGTTCATCTCAATCACCAGTCAGAACTGAGTATTCCACATATGTAGCCCCCAAGGGTCGGGTTGTCATGCTTGCAGCAACCTGGGACTTGAAATTGCCTTATGCTCATAAAAACTTCAACCAGTGTAGCCCCCAAGGGCCGGGACATTATGCAATAATGAGCAGGGACTTTGTAAATATAATCATGTAGACTTTGAAAATCAACGTGTAGTCCCCAAGGGCCGGCTCAGTAAGGTAATATTGAGCTTGGACTTTATATATAGTTCGTTGTGAATAACATTATATAATGTAACCCACTTCCACAAGGTTGAGAGCTCTGTGCATACCAACTGAGCAATGGATCTTTTAATAATAGATGAAAATTTATGTACCTTGAATTGTTAACAAGAGTAATTGGTAGCCCCCAAGGGCCTGCTCATTAGGATGTGATGAGTCGGGTCTTTAATAAGATGAGCAAATAATGACTTTGCATTAGCCCCCAAGTCTCATGGTGCATGCTTGCAGCGACATGAGAATTGTGTATTTGACGTAATCCCAATTTGAATAATGTAGCCCCCAAGTGCTGAGTCGTAAGCCTGCAACGACTCGGGACTATTCCTTCAATTGTAGAATAAATCATATCCATTGATAATATGATAGCCATTGCGCTAAAGCGACTTTGAAAACCTTAATCATAATACTGGTTATTGATAACCATAATAAATCCAGCCATGTTGGCTATTAAAGATTTTGAATAATATAACCTGTTTTGAAAACTGATACCTGCCATATAAACCGGTATATCCATGTAATGATGATGCAACGTATGATGCAATATCAGATGATGTATATGTATGATCAAGAGGGTTTAAGCTATGGTTCAGATACGACCAGAGCTCCCATGTAGTCATAATTGTGGCAATGCGCCGATCAAGAGGTGTAGCTACGGTTCGAATATGACCAAGCCCCCAAGTGATTTTCCTAGTGCCCTTATGCCTATCAAGAGGTGCAACTATGGTTCGAACCCATAGCTCCCAAATGATTTCCCTGATGGCCTTATGCCTATCAAGAGGTGTTGCTATGGTTCGGATACGACCAAGCCCCCAAGTGATTTTCCTGGTGCCCTTATGCCTATCAAGAGGGTATAAGCTATGGTTCAGATACGACCAGAGCCCCCAAGTGATTTCCCTGGTGGCTTTAAGTCTATCAAGAGGTGTGACTATGGTTCGAACATAGCCCCCAAGTGAATATTGTGAGCTGTGCTCAAGGGATACCCATGTTTGAGCTGTGTTGTGCAACAGACTCTCTTTAGCCCCTTATGATAATACTGGCTTGATAGCCGGATTACCGAAGTAACTAGAGCTATGCTCTTATGGTAATATTGGCTTGATAGCCGGATCAAGAGGTGTAGCTATGGTTCGAATACGACCAAGCCCCCAAATGATACTGTGAGCTGTGCTCGAGGGGCACCTATGTTTGAGCTGTGCTGTGCAACAGACTCTCTTTGGTCCCTTTATTTTTTCCTGAGAACTCGAACTTGCGAGAGATTATTCTTTTTGAATCGGAAATTCTTAAACCGGCTACTGAGAGCTTCAAAGCTTTGTGGGAGATAGCTTTCCTTTGAGCCGGATTTTAAACCAGAATCCTTCTTAATAAGCCAAAAATTGACGGCCTTTAAATTTACACCAATATGGTGGTTTAAGGCCCTGCATCAGATAACTTTGCAAGCCGGAGTAATTGCTCATTTAAAGAAAGCAATATGTAATATAAAAAATATATTGGATAGATTTCACCTGATATGTTAAGCCGGAATTTATCCGCCATGGAGCTTAATGATTACTTCAGCGAAGCTGAGATCAATATCGGGTGAGTCAGAGTAGTTTGGGCCACAGGGGTGCCGTCTTGCGCACGTCCATTGAGTAGCTTTGTATGAATGGGTGCGATCCTGATATGCCGATATGGATTGTTCCGCAAGGGCAGCAACTTGGGTGCTTCTATTGAGTGGTATGGCAAGGACAAATTTCCGCGATATAACGTCATTTGGAAATAAATAATTGCCCTGCATACAAAAAAGATACAGACCAAAGTAATTGTTTCTTTGATGAAAACAATATTGTACTAATAAAATAGACGGATATCACCTGATTCTTTTTTATGACGGATCATCTGTTCGTAGATAATTTTTCAGTACTGTTACTGAATTCCCTTTGATCCATATATATATCCAAAGCATATTTGTGTTGATGCTGCCGATCTTCTTTTTCATTTGATCTCCACGTGGGTCGTAGCAGTACTAACTGATTTTGCTTCCATGCATGTGTATGGGAGTCAAACATATATCCGGTTTGACCCTCCTCTCCTTTTATCATGAGCTTCCTGTAGTAAACCGCCCGCAGCGCTTTCCGGTCGTGGGATGTTTCCCCCTTCTTCATTCTCTTTTTAGTGCCCATACCCCTGTCCTAACTCACCGGTTTAAACACCCCTTTTGCTTTGCACCAGCGAAACGGGCAGCAATTTGTGGCCGCAGGAGTAAAGCGGCGACATGAGGCCAAGGCGGGATGGCTCACGGTAAGCACGAGTGAGCGAACCACGGCGGCGACAGAATTGAGGCCGCTCGGGGCGTTCAATGACCCGGAACAGAGGCAGAGTTGTAGCCACGCGGCAGAGACGAGCGGCAGTGCCTTCAACCCGCCGGCCCACGAACCGTCTCGCCGGCTCGGCCCGCGGGCGGTTTATGGCAGCAAAAGCCACTGGTCGGCCACGGCAGCTCAGCAGTAGTGGAAGCCAAGGATTCCCATAGCAGAAGCAGACGAAAACGAGTTGGCGAATGGAGGTCATGGCTCGGAGGTACCGGATCATGGTGGTCTTGGCGGCTCACAACGGCAGTCGATGCTGCCCGCGAGGTGGCGTGGGCGGTTTAGAAACGGAACTGGCGCGGCTATGCGACCGGCGGCGGGTTGAAGATGCACCGGCGGGTTGGGTGCTAAAGCGCGGCGACCCAGCATGCACCGACACCGGCAGGCTCGACGGATTAGAGCAGCGGCTGTTCGAGGCCACTCCAGCAAGGGCGGCGCAAGGCGGAAGCTACTTACTGCCGAGGCGAGCAAGGGCAGCTTGAGGCCACAGCGGAAGGTGATTTCGAGGCGATGGAGGCCGGCGGTTTAGCGCGCGGCGGTTCAGCTCGTGACGGGCGCTGCTGTGATTCAGGGCTGGTTCTGGAGCGGCAAGGTAACTCAAATCGATCTCAAAGAAAGGCCGTACATCCACATACCTAGACCATAGTACCTTTAAACCAGTCTCCAGGTAGTTTTCTTTTCAATGACGCCTCAACATGCATGGATTTGATTTTTACTCGAACTCAATCCTGCCTAGGACATCGTGCGCAGATCGGACAGGCCTGACTCGAATCTCCTGTTCGTCGTGACAATAGCTCCTGCGCCCCATCCGTCTATACCTGACAGCTTTGGAACGATGCGGTGGCGAGGCTGCGGGAGTAGAGGCGAGTCAATGGAGCACTCGAGCGATGTGGCTCAGAAGGACGACGACTTGGGCCATAGCGAGGCAAACGACGACCATTTGAAGCGGCTGAGACAAGGCCGGCGATTTGGCGAGGGATAAGGTTGCGGGGCAGGTCGACACGAAATCGAACAGAAACGTCTGACAACTTGAAGACGGGGCCGCGAAGGCGGAGGCGCGCCGGCGACATCATTGTAGAGGTGATAGCATGGACCGGCGGCGGTTTAGAGACGGACTTGGCAGCAGGTGGCTTGAGGCAGATGCGACCAGAGGAGCATCGAAACTGCCGGACTGGCGCAGCGGCCGCGGCGACTCACGGTGAGAAGAGCAGCCGAGGCGGGTCACGCAACTGGCGGCTCAGCGACAGCGCGAATGGCGGGTTAGCAGATCTGGCGAAGTAGCATC
The DNA here is from genome assembly GCF_018294505.1 of Triticum aestivum. NCBI lineage: Eukaryota > Viridiplantae > Streptophyta > Magnoliopsida > Poales > Poaceae > Triticum > Triticum aestivum. The sequence continues at coordinate 42,034,858 of NC_057794.1, read as the reverse complement.
CGGTTTACGGTGACTTGGCAGAGGCGAAGCTCTGAGCAGTCAAGCGGCTTTGGCATGCGAGGCAAGGGCGGCTCGAACCATGGTGGTTTGGAGTAGGCCATGGTGACTCCACAGTGCAGGAAGAGTTGTCCGAGTCCGTGTTTACACCTGGGTCCTTCTCCAATTCGTGACTGGCTTGACCAATCCTTCCGACTTGTGACTGATTTCCAATTATGCGTTTGACTGCGTGCGTGTGGATCCGAACAACAGCGTAGCTTCCTGACGAATAATAGTATTACTAGATTGATCTTGTCGGGTGCAGTCGGCCTATGTTTGATCTTCTCCTGGAGTAAATAGTAGCAGCAGTTTCAGTTGATGGCCCCTGGAGTCCTCCTTCAAGTCGTGGAGGTTTTATTCCCAATTGATTGGTGTATCAAGTTTTTCCAATGCCTTCACGTGAGTACTAAACCGGCCACTAGTACTTAGTACTGATTCTGGTTTGATGCTTGGACGTAGTGCGCAGTAACAGCAACAAGGTAGCAGCTTTCGGGATTTGAAGCGAATCTGCATACGTCAACTTTCGTGGATGCAATTTTCTTCACACGCACTGGCTCTGACAATAGAAAACGGCAACTGAATAGCGGAGTACTCTGAATTAGTCTGGGTCTCGCCGGATCTAACTACTATTTTGATGGAAATCGACCCTACTCAGACGAGCGGACCGACCGGCCGGGTGCGGCAACACACACGGAATCCTAGCTTCTTTTGATCTCAAACCTTGTATTGCCAGCCCCAAAGTTAATCACGATCCCGATTATAAAACAACGATCTTGCCGGTTCTTCCTCATCTGACGAAATCACGAGCTCTTCGATCCCTAGATGAGATCCCTCCAAGAACTCAACACCACCCTGCGCGAGCCCCACGGTGGGCGTCAACTGTCGTGGATTTGTCACGGCAGATGTCCTTAGTGTGAGGACTTAGTCGCGAGGCCAACGCATCTATGTGGTAGCTTGAGAGGGGTTGAGCGGAATCGAGAGATGCAACACAAGACAAGGGTTTAGACAGCTTCGGGCCCCGGGAAACATCATCCGGTAACAAGCCTACGTGTTGTTTGAGGCTATGTCTCATTATGATCATGAGGAAGTCGACGTAAACCGGCTCTCCCAGTTAACCCTAACCCTTTAAGATTGTTTCTTCCTCCTTGTCCCGCTTTTGGGGAGCCCTGCCCCTCCTTATATATGTTGAAGGGGCGGGTTACCTGTAGAGTCCAACTCGGACTTAAGGCTTTAACTATTATGACTTCTCTTCTTGGGCTTCTTAACATCTTGGGCTTCATAACTTCTCGGGCTTCATAACTTCTGGCAACCCACTTACCACTGCCTGCCGGGAGTTAACTGGTGCCGGTTTAAGATAGTCTGCTGGGAGTTAACTGGTGCCGGTTTAAGAATGTGTGTTGAGTTATCATCTGACTTAACTCATGTCTTAACTGTCAGCCGGTTTAACAACCTGCCGGTTTAACGTCTGACTTAACACCAACCGGTTTACCACCTGCTTTAACACCTGCTGGTTTACTAAGTCCCAGCCGGGTTATAACTCCGGCCGGATCATACCGCGAGGTATATCCCCCACAGGTTCCATACTTGGATATTACAAATTTATTCGACTCAAAGACAAGCTTGTAGCCATCTCTACACATAAGAGATCCGCTAACAAGATTTTTATTGACGGAGGGGACATAATGCACGTTCTTCAGCCGCACGATCTTCCCCGAAGTAAACTTCAGATCGACCGTGCCAACACCACGAACAGAAGCACTTGAACCGTTGCCCATCAGCACGGTTGAAGTCCCTGCGGTCTGATAAGACGAAAACATGGAAATATCACTGCATACATGCACATTAGCACCCGTGTCAATCAACCAGTTAGGAGAATGACATACTGAAAGAATAGTGGGAAATATACCATACCTAGCATCCTTCATGTCAGTGTCTCCAATGACAACATTAGCGGTCTTGTCGCCTTTCCCAGGATGACGCTTGTCATAGTGATTAGGGTAACTAGGAGCCCAATGATCAGGATCCCCACACACATGACAAGCACCTTTCTTCTTGCCATTCTTCTTCTTGAACTTCGTGTGTTGCACAGCCTTGTTCTTTCCATCAAACTTTGCTTTTCCATCAAACTTGCCCTTGTTCTTGAACTTGTTGGGCTGCAAGTTCTGCTTTTCTGTACCACATTAGCACTAGATCCTCCCTCAATACCTCGAGCACGTGTGTCCTTTACTCTCGCCTTTTCTTCCACATCAAGAGTGCCAATGAGATCCGGGACAGAAAACTCCTGCCTCTTATGCTTCAGCAAGGTAGCAAAGTTCCTCCATGAAGGAGGAAGCTTAGTGATGATACCTCCGGCAACAAACTTGTCCGGTAGCATACAACTGAAGTGCTCAAGTTCTCTAGCAAATGACTGTATCTCATGAGCTTGCTCAACCACGGAGCGCTCTTCAGTCATCCTGTAATCATAGAATTGCTCCATGATGTACAGCTCAGTGCCAGCATCCGAGACCCCAAACTTGGCCTCGAGTGCATCCCACATATCTTTTCCATTATCAATTGACGCATATGCATCAACTATGTGCTCACCAAGAACACTCAAGAGAGCAGCCTTAACCAGAGTATCCATTTTCTGAAAAGCTTGTGCCTGTTGAGCATCAAGCTCTCCTTCAGGTTTGCCGAGAGTGGCGTCATAGCAACTCATGGTTGGAAACCACAAGACTGCTCTCACGCGCCACCTCCTATAGTGGATACCCTCAAACATAGGAGGTCTCATGGAAGAAGCAAAACAACTTGGGGTAAATTGCCTATAATAAGGTTTTTGGATTGTTGGAAATATGAGCAATTTACCAAATGATTTTATTAACAGAAATACTAGATAAAGCATGACTAATATAGTAGAGATAAAACAAGTCATGCGTTCTAACAGAGAGAAGGTAAATAGCTTCTGCATATATGAACCGTAGCCTATCATATCTAAAGCAGACAGTATAGCAAGTAGTATATATGAAGTAGAACCTATCATGTGTAGGACAAGGACTAGAACAAGGAACTGCGGCAGAACCTTTAACAGGAGAGACAAGAACATGTACGGGACAGCAGCAGCAGAAGCGCTGGACTTGGGGTCGGTGTCCTCGCCTGCTATGTCGTCGAGGAGGTCGTGGACGTTGGGGAAGAAGTCGTCATCGGGGAAGTAGTCATCGGCGACCGGATCGTCCGTGATGAACAGCCAGTAGTCGCGCTGAGCGCTTCCCAAAAACCTTATCACCCTTCTCCCGTATAGGACTCAAAAGGTGCGGTCTCGGAGGCCTACTGTCCCAACCTGCGGTGCACACCACAAGACGGGATGGGGAAGAACGTAGCAGCAGCGCAGTGGTCGGAACTTTGTGGCGAGAGCAAGAGGAGCTTCTGTTGTGTCTCTCTGGAGAGGAGCGACCTCTCTTATATAGGCACATGAGAAGGACGCGAAGAGGCTGCGGCAGGAGGTGAAGCAACGAAGGGAGACGAAGCGAACAGGCAGCGGCCGAAGAGGCGCGCCGTTCGAATTCAGTGTCCACTACAGAAAACGTTTCAACTCCCACGTGACCTTTCGTATACCCGTCGTGCGTGGCAAAAATTTAGATATTGGCTCGGCTCATTCCCGCAACCCGTGGCGCGGCGCGTCGTGACGAGGCGTGGCGTGGCGAGGCGGGCGGCGGAGGAGGAGCGCGCGTGGATATCCCTCTTGTTCTCATGCTCGTACAAGTGGGGAAAGAACGTCCCTTATAAGGAGGTCCAACTCCCACTAAACTAGCAATGTGGGACTAAAATTTAGTAGTATCCCTTGCCTTGCACAAATGGGCTAAGTGGGCCTGTAGGATTTATTAGGAATTTCTGAAATAGTTATTGGGCTGCCCAAAATAGAGTAAATTCTAGCAATCCCCCACCAGACCCCAGAGGCACACAGAAATTTGCCTTTGGTTCCAAAACACCGTTTTATATACCGGTACTGCAGTGGAGACTGTTAAGTTGAACTTCCACCTAGAACTCTATGCTACACTAGTAAGCAACTTGAACAGTGGACTGGGCCTTGAACTGCAAGTTTTCTACGAATCTAGCTTCACATAAAGCCTTGACCGATACGTGGCTACCGTGGATCTTCCCCGCGGGTGGAGCTTATGCGTCATACTCTATGACCTTTCATGAGTTTACTAGAGAGAACCCTACTCTCATAGATTGCAACGTTTGACAATCAGACTCATATAAGTGTGTTCTTCAAAAGATGTTCTGCAGGATAACATCTCTACTTAAATAAGCCACTTAGAACACATTAAGATATACATCAACCTGCCATGCAAATTAGGAGAGTATTGCATCTTCATGGAGTGGTATTGTGGATAGTAAGGATACTCTCCTCTCAGTTGACCAACAGCTTGTCTTCCACATCTAATTCACGGGATCTCCGATCACAAAGAATATCTTACCACTGTGAACAACTCATATTGTGGGTCTCATACCCATCTCCCTCGATGCATTATCTATCACATTACGTGATAGACCCTTGGTAAAAGGATCTGCCAGATTTTTAGACGTTTGGATATAATCCAACGCAATAACTTCGGAGTTTTTCATTTTCCTGACAGACTTTAACCTTCTTTGGACGTGTCTTGATGACTTCATGTTATCCTTTGAGCTGCTCACTTTCGTGATCACAGTTTGATTGTCGCAGTTCATAAGGACACCCGGTACAGGTTTCTCAACAACCGTAAGTCATTCAAGAGCCAGCGAAGCCAATCTGCTTCAACCGTAGCTGTATCTAGTGTTGTGAGTTCTGCTTCCATTGTTGACCTCGTGAAGATGGTCTGCTTGCAAGACTTCCAAGAAACAGCGCCACCTCCATGAGTGAATACATAACCGCTCGTGGCCTTTATCTCATCAGCATCTGAGATCCAGTTTGAGTCACTATACCCTTCAAGCACCTTTGGATGCCCGGTGTAGTGAATTCCATAATTTGCAGTGCCTTTCAAATAACACAAAACTCTTTCTAGAGCTTTCCAATGCACATCTCCTGGTTTTGAAACAAACCGACTCAGTTTGCTAACAGCAAAAGAGATGTCAGGTCTTGTAGCACCGGCTAAGTACATAAGCGAGCCAATAATATGAGAATACTTCAATTGGTCTCTAGCAATTCTTCGATTCTTTCGAAGCAACACACTAGCATCATATGGTGTTGGAGAGGGCTTGCGGTCACTATAGCCAAAGCGACTCAAGATCTTTTCCACATAGTGAGATTGAAGCAATGTAATCCAACCATCATCGTCTCTCAACAACTTGATGTTCAGAATGACATCAGCCACTCCTAAATCCTTCATCTCAAAACAACAAGATAGGAAATCCTTGACCTCCTTAATAACATTCAGATTGGTTCCGAAAATCAGAATGTCATCAACATACAAGCACAGGATAACTCCCTCGCCCCCACCATGGCAATAGTACACACATTTGTCAGCTTCGTTCACAACAAAGCCTGCAGATGTTAAAGTTCTTTCAAACTTCTCATGCCACTGTTTGGGTGCTTGCTTAAGTCCGTACAAAGACTTCAGCAACTTGCACACTTTCCCTTCCTGACCATCTAGTACAAACCCATCTAGTTGTTCCATATAAATTTCCTTGTCCAACTCTCCATTTAGGAAAGCAGTCTTAACATCCATTTGATGAACGAGAAGACCATGCGAGGCAGCTAGTGAAAGTAAAACTCGAATAGTGGTCAGTCGAGCCACAGGTGAGTAAGTATCAAAGAAGTCTTCACCTTCCTTTTGGGTATAACCCTTAGCCACGAGCCGAGCCTTGTACTTTTCAATAGTACCATCAGGCCTAAGCTTCTTTTTGAATACCCATTTGCATCCTATAGGTTTGCACCCATAAGGACGATCAGTTATCTCCCAAGTTTCATTCCCCAAGATGGAATCCATCTCGCTACGAACCGCTTCCTTCCAGTAGTCAGCATCTTCAGATGCATATGCCTCTGAAATAGAATTGGGAGTGTCATCTATGAGGTACACAAGAAAATCATCACCAAAGGACTTTGCAGTCCTCTGTGTTTTGCTCCTAATAGGAACTTCATTGTTCTCCTCCACAGGACTTTCAAAGTGTTCTATCGAAATGGCAGGTTTGGTAATTGTAACTGGTTCCTGATTCGATGAACTAGGCATCTCCTGATTAAATGAGGTAGCCATATCCTTCATGGGAAAGATATCTTCAAAGAAAGTCGCATCATTCGACTCCATGATCGTACCGACATGCATGCCAGGTACCTCAGATTTTACAACCAAGAATCTATAGCCAATGCTATGAAAAGCATATCCCAGGAAAACACAATCCACAGTCTTTGGTCCAAGCTTCCGCTTCTTTGAAATTGGAGCATACTTTCGCCAAACAACCCCATGTTCGCAGATAAGAGAGTTTTAACCTTTTATTCTCCCATTCCTCGAATGGAGTTATCTCTTTGTTCTTTGTGGGGACTCGGTTCAGGACATGACATGCTGTCAATATCGCCTCCCCCCACCATGCCTTGGAGAGACCCGATGTATCTAACATGGCGTTAACCAAATCAGTTAGAGTATGGTTCTTTCTTTCGGCCACCCCATTTGACTGAGGTGAGTAGGGAGGAGTCCTCTCATGGATTATACCATGTTCCGCACAAAAAGCATCAAACTCTTTGGAAAAATACTCTCCACCACGGTCGGACCTAAGCCTCTTGATTTTTTGATCAAGTTGGTTTTCCACTTCAGCTTTATAGATCTTGAAAAAGTTCAAAGCCTCATCCTTAGATTTCAGAAGATACACACGACAGTATCTAGTGGAGTCATCAATTAACGTCATGAAATATTTCTTTCCACCTTTTGTCAACACACCATTCATTTCACATAGATCTGAATGTATGAGCTCTAGTGGTGCAAGATTTCTTATTTCCGTAGTCGTGTGAGACTTACGAGGTTGCTTAGCTTGCACACACACTTGACACTTAGATCCCTTGACGGTGGTGAAACTTCAAAGTTAACATGACAAAGATGTGAATGCCACACATTGGATTCACTATTGTTGCAAATATGATTAACAACTTTATTGCAAACGTCTGATAAGGATAAACGAAACAAGCCTCCTGACTCATAGCCTATACCAACAAAGGTTCCATACTTGGATATTACAAATTTATTCGACTCAAAGACAAGCTTGTAGCCATCTCTACACAGAAGATATCCGCTAACAAGATTTTTATTGACGGAGGGGACATAATGCACGTTCTTCAGCCGCACGATCTTCCCCGAAGTAAACTTCAGATCGCCCGTGCTAACACCACGAACAGAAGCACTTGAACCATTGCCCATCAGCACGGTTGAAGTCCCTGGGGTCTGATAAGACGAAAACATGGAAATATCACCGCATACATGCACATTAGCACCCGTGTCAATCAACCAGTTAGGAGAATGACATACTGAAAGAATAGTGGGAAATATACCATACCCAGCATCCTTCATGTCAGTGTCTCCAATGACAACATTAGCGGTCTTGCCGCCTTTCCCAGGATGACGCTTGTCATAGCAATTAGGGCAACTAGGAGCCCAATGATCAGGATCCCCACACACATGACAAGCACCTTTCTTCTTGCCATTCTTCTTCTTGAACTTCGTGTGTTGCACAGCCTTGTTCTTCCCATCAAACTTTGCTTTTCCATCAAACTTGCCCTTGTTCTTGAACTTGTTGGGCTGGAAGTTCTTCTTCTGTACCACTTTGGCACTAGATCCTCCCTCAATACCTCGAGCACGTGTGTCCTTTGCTCTCGCCTTTTCTTCCACATCAAGAGTGCCAATGAGATCCGGGACGGAAAACTCCTTCCTCTTGTGCTTCAGCAAGGTAGCAAAGTTCCTCCATGAAGGAGGAAGCTTAGTGATGATACCTCCGGCAACAAACTTGTCCGGTAGCATACAACTGAAGTGCTCAAGTTCTCTAGCAAATGACTGTATCTCATGAGCTTGCTCAACCACGGAGCGCTCTTCAGTCATCCTATAATCATAGAATTGCTCCATGATGTACAGCTCAGTGCCAGCATTCGAGACCCCAAACTTGGCCTCGAGTGCATCCCACATATCTTTTCCATTATCAATTGACGCATAAGCATCAACTATGTTCTCACCAAGAACACTCAAGAGAGCAGCCTTAAACAGAGTATCCATTTTCTGAAAAGCTTGTGCATGTTGAGCATGAAGCTCTCCTTCAGGTTTGCCGAGAGTGGCGTCATAGAAACTCATGGTTTGAAACCACAAGACTACTCTCACGCGCCACCTCTTATAGTGGATATCCTCAAACATCGGAGGTCTCATGGAAGCAGCAAAACCACTTGGGGTAAATTGCCTATAATAAGGTTTTTGGATTGTTGGAAATATGAGCAATTTACCAAATGATTTTATTAACAGAAATACTAGATAAAGCATGACTAATATAGTAGAGATAAAACAAGTCATGCGTTCTGACAGAGAGAAGGTAAATAGCTTCTGCATATGAACCGTAGCCTATCATATCTAAAGCAGACATTATAGCAAGTAGTATATATGAAGTAGAACCTATCATGTGTAGGACAAGGACTAAAACAAGGAACTGCGGCAGAACCTTTAACAGGAGAGACAAGAACACGTACGGGACAGCAGCAGTAGAAGTGCTGGACTTGGGGTCGGTGTCTGTCGTGGTTTTGTCACGGCAGATGTCCTAGAGAAAGGACTTAGTCGTGGAGCCATCGCGACAGGTTAGCTTGAAGGGGTTAAAACGGACACAGGGACGCAAGAGAGTTTATACTAGTTTGGCCCCTTCGATGAAGGTAAAAGCCTACGTCTAGTTGTGATGGAATTGATGGGGTTTCGATGACTAGGGAGCAAACAAGCTTCGCCTATGTCTCGAGTTGTTTTCTGTCTTTGAACCGCCGCCGGGTCGTCCCCTTATATACACGGGTGACGCCCGTCGGTTCACAGAGTCCCAACACCGGTCGATATTCGTATCCGGGTTGGTCTCTCCTTATTCCTAACTTACAATACAAGTTAATACACAAATACGGGTTTACAGCTACAAGTCTTAAACCGACTACGGGCCTTAAGCCCTCATCTGTCTTCCTGGGCTTTAGCACTCTTGAACTACTGATGAAGTTGACCCGGCCCAGATAGGCCGGTTTACGCCCAGCAGTAATATCCCCAACATTAGGCCCCAGATTGATTTGAACGGGTTCATGTCAATCCTTTAACAAAAACTTCATCTTCAACATCTTCTCATACATTGGTAAACCGCCATGATGTCATCTTCTCTGATTGCTGTAAACCGGAGTGACGTCACCTGTCATAACGAAGCTATCCATTATGCTTCCTTGTTTAATAGATCTGCGGAAATCGAGGCAACAGCTCCGTTTCGTGGCCCCTTGATTGTCGCGCCTGACACATGTCCTTTTGCCTTATAAATAGGACCGAAGGGTCATTTCTTTTCTCCCCTTCGTGCCTTTCTTCTTCGTCTTCCTCGCGTCGCCAGCCTCGGAGCTCCGCCGCCGCCGTCGACCTCTGCCTCAACCTTGGCCGCTGCATCAACCTGGGCGCACCAGAGCATCGCGGCAACCTTCCGCGTCTTTCTCAGCTCCGGTAAATCTTCTATCCTTTCCCCCGCAGATCTGCTCTAGGGTTTCACAGTTCTTCAGTGTTCATCGTCTGCCTCTTGCTCATACGATAGATCTTTAGATGAATCCGCAAATCTTTATTCTGTGCAATGGTAGTTGTTTAACCTTCGCCTTCACTTACGCATCTCAAAACCATAGATCTATATGTACGTTTTGCTCATTGATTCGGTACTGCTCCTTTTGGACCTCTAAATATTTATCTCTTTTCTGAAATTGCTTCAGATCCATCGCTGTAGAGAAATCTTATGAAATCTGTTTCTATAAACTTACTCATCTGCTTCAATGTTTAGACTAGGCGGTTTAACCTTGTAGAAAAAATTGCCAAACCGGTATATACCATTAGTCCCCTTGTTGAACCGCCAGATGTTGTTGCTTCATAAACTCCGGTTCAGATAGATCTGTCTCCGGTTTAACATTGCTTAATGCATTTTTGAACCAGGATCTTCTACCTTGTAGATTTCATCATGGCCAAGCAAGTATATGAGTGCAATTGGGTTCCTTCTCGCGTCACAGAAGCTCAGCTGGACGATTTAGTCCTGATCGACACTTTAGGCAGCAAAGATACCATCCATTGGAGAGCTCCTGGCAAAGAATGCCCTCCCACACCTCAAGAAGGAGAGGTCGTTGTTTTCGTTGATCACTTAGCCCGGGGCTTTAAGCCGCCGGGTTCTAAATTTTACCGGGATGTTTTAGCCAATTTCCAACTCCATCCACAAGACACTGGCCCCAATTCTGTTACAAATATGTGTCACTTCCAAGTGCTCTGTGAGGCGTTCTTTCAAGAGGAGCCCACAGTGGAATTGTTCAGAGACCTTTTCCATCTAAACCGCCGTACTGAGTTTACTGACGGCTCCAATACGGAGTTGGGTGGCGTGGTGATCCAGAAAAGGAAAGAGGTCACATACCCTCACGCCAAACTGCACAGCCACCCCAAAGAGTGGAATCAGACATGGTTCTATTGCAAAGACACCTCCCCTGCTGGTGAGAATCCCTTGCCTGGCTTTCGTCCGGAGCGGCTCAGCAATACACACCCCTTTCCGCAAAGATTGACTGCCCAGGAGAGAAGCAAATATGCTCCTCAACTGTCGAAGCTCAGAGCCTTTATGGCCAACGGTTTAACAGGGGTTGATCTCGCTCGCTGTTGGATATCATGGAGCATACTGCCCCTTAGTCAGCGCTCCGGTTTGATGTGCGAGTATACTGGCAGTGTTGATGACCCACTGCGACATTCCAAAATCCAGCTCACCGATGAAGAAATCACAGAGGCTGTGAATAAGATGCTGAATGAACCGGAACACATCTGTGCTAAAAACGGCCTGCTTCCCTTCTGTGCCACCAACAAACCGCCAGCTGTAAGACTTTGATTTTTCTTTTTGCTGAATCTGTTATTGATATATCTGGTCATTGTTTAATATCAGTGTCTGTGTAATCAGGGCAATGATCCGTTTTGGAGCAAGAAACTGCCGCAGGAGAAACCAGAAAAACCAGACAAACCGGAAAGAGCAACCCGGCAAAAGACTAAAGCTGTGAAGAAGACTGCCCACAGGAAAAGAACCACTGCATCCTCTAATCCGGCCCCTGATGATGATGTGGATAATCCGGACCTTGAGGTAGAGCTTGACTCACTTGGCTTATTTTTCATGCGTCTTATTGATGATGATATTTGTCAGGATGATGCCGAAGCCAGCCACGCTGATGCTGCAGAGGTAATTATTCTCTCTTCCGATTCAGAACCTTTGCCTTCACTAAAAATCCGTCAGGCAAACCGGAAAGTTAAATTTTCTCATCCTCTTGCTTATTTGGATCCCAAATTTCTTATGAAGACCCAACAGCACGAAGCTCGTCGCACAACCCGGCACAGCGGCCAGGTAGTTACCTCCGCCGGTTTACCGAACAGTCCGGTTCGGAAACGCCGTTCAGAGGTCTCTAATTTGCTTGTCAGTGCTTGTCCTAAAGCGGGCTGCTTTCGTCAACCTCTTAATCCATCTGACTCCGATTACCAGGTTACTTCCCACTCATCTTCTGGCGAGTCATCGGCTACTCAGCTGCCACCGCTCAAAACGGTGCTTGGGTAAGCTATACTTATCATAATATTTGCAGCACATCGCCTTAGAACATATGCTGTATTTGATTTTGTTATTCCTTTCAGGGCCAAACCTAGGCCAAGCAAGAAGGCTCGCCTGGACAAAGCGGCCGAAGAAGATGCCGTCCTTGAACCGGGCAAGACACCAGATCTTGAAGCGGCTATTCCTGAGGATATACCCAATGATCCACCGCAGCAAGACGACGATCTTATTGCTGAAGAGAGACCTACTGATGCCTCAGGTCCTGTCAATCAGCCCACAAGCTCCATCCGGATTGAGAAATCCACCGGTCCAGCAAAGCCTACTGACAAGCCAACAGCCCCAGTGCAAACCGGCGATACCAAGGACGATGAGGTTGTCATTACTGGCACTGGCCATACCGAGCCAAGCAATCCTGTTGCTTTGTCCAAACATTCTGCCAAGGAAGAATTTGCTGCCTTTGGCAAAGGCAAGTGGAATGCTGATCTGGCGACTTACGCTGCTCTGAACGCCCAAGATATCCATTCCGGCTACCTGAACCGGCTGTATACCAGTCGTGACTATGAAGCCGGTCTGGTTAATATGATGAAAGATAAATATGAGGTAACTTCCATATGCTCTTTCCTGCTTGTATGCTTCAATTCTTGCTGACTCTCCTAGCCCCCAAGGGCCGGTTTGTAATCTTCTTTCAAACCGGGACTTACTAATATAAATCTTAATGCTTTGAAATTCGCTGATGTAGCCCCCAAGGGCCGGTTCAACTTAGCGTAGTTAAACCGGTACTTTAAGTAATTGAGATTGCCGCATCAGAATATATACGAGCAAATAGCCATTAGCCCCCAAGTGCCAAGTTGAATACTTGTATTGATCTTGGGACTTTGTAAGCAATTGAAAGATGAAGATCGAATATGCATTAGCCCCCAAGTGCCAAGTGCATAACTTGTTATGTGGTTGGTACTTCAATCCTTGTACCGTTTTGTTGAAGCATATAACTGTCTGCATGCAGGCTGAGCTGAAGACGAAAGAAAGCCAAGTCGCCGATCTCCAAGAAAACCTGAAAACCCAACAAGCTGAAACCTCCAAAGCAAAAGAGGAATTAGCCAGCGCTTTAAGCGCCATGGAACAGCTTAAGGAGAGCTTCAAGAAGAAGCGGGCGGATTGGGCCACTGAAAAGTCCGCTTTAATCAAACGAGCAGAGGATGCCGAGGCTGCACTAAAACCGGTGGCGGATGAACTGACCAGCATAAAGCGGCACGTGCATGCCATGACCACTGCTATCTTTGGTAAGCCAGTTTGACTTCTGAATTGACTCTGGCCTTCTTACAGAGCTGCCGGTTTTTAACCCTTTATGATATTTCAGGGACACGCATTGGTCACTTGGGGTCAGATGTGCGGAAGAAATTGAAAGCCGCCTATACGTTGGTCGAACAACTGTACACTGGTGCACAGCGGATCATCTGTACCGCATCCCACAACAAACCGGCGCCCACTTTGATTCAAGACACTCTGATGAAACTGTCGGTGCTTCCTGCCCGGGTTGAAGAGCTGAAGAAATCTGCTGCTCGAACCGGTGCGATCAATGCCTTAATCCGGGCAAAAGCCTGGGTGCCGGATTTTGATCCTATTGAAGCGGCTCAGGGCTATCCCAGCTTGAAGGAAGACGGGTCAGAGTTTGGTGAAGCGGATCTGCGAGCAATAAACCGGGAGGTGCGTCCGCTAGCTTGTCAATTGGCTGAAGAAGCAGACTTGTCTCATTATCAAGCCCAATATGACAATCAGAACAAGCGAATAGCTGCACCAATTCATGAATCGGAAAATCTTATCCCTCCAATCCGTAAGCATACTTACGCTCCCGATATTGACCCGTCATTGCTGATCCATGATGAAGCTGTTTTTCAAGCATTAATGGGAATCGACTGGACAACTGTTGATTTCCAGCCGCTGGGTAGAGAAACTGAAGCTGAAGCGGCGCAGGATGACCCACAACCATCAGGCCAGGCTGGTGACCAAGCTTGAACCGGAAGCCGGTTTAAAACTGCTTCTCCTTTGCAAAAAACAATGATCTTATTGTGGGCACCGTGTTGCCTTGTAATAGGCTAGCTGATACTTTTGATGTTGATATGCCTTCGTGCATAATTTGCTCTTCCTTTGGGTGATGAACTTTCCAAAGTACTTTCTGCAATAAAAAATCTTCAAGTGCCACCGCGGTTGTACCGTCAGGCGGAATATGATGTCTGCATACATGAAATCAAAACATCCGAATTTTTTAAGTATATGATCAAATTTTTGAGATACATAATACCTGCCATCGTTGAGCGTGAAGTTGGCTTGGCCAGTCTTGAAGCGGAGTTTTATAAACCCACACTGTTGGAGGAGATAGCAGCTCCCATATATATATGACGCCGGTTTACCATGTAAACCGTACCGGGTTATAATAAACACCGTGTTACTCCATAAGAGGATGTTAACAAAAAAATCAAACCGGGCAAATAGTCTCCAGATTGAAATGAACCGTGTTTCGTCAATTGACAGTATGAACCGGTTGAAAATTTTGTCGGTTTAAAAAACGCAATAAAAAGAAAGAAGTATCTTGCAAAGAAAAGTGTGAAGTAAATGCAATGACAAAACCGTTTGCAAAAAAGGTTTATTTGAGCTGATCAGATGGCGTTACCATGGCCGAACACGACCAAGCTCCCGTTAGGTGTAACTATGGTTCTAGTCAGCCAGGTCCCCAAATGGAACCGTGGCATTTATGCCGATCAAGTGGCATGGCAATGGTTCGGGTTCGACCAAGCCCCCAAGTGATTCTGTGGCCTTAGGCCGATCAAGAGGCATGACTGGTTCAGACGTGACCAAGTCCCCAAGTGATCTGGTGGCTCTCGCCTATCAAGAGGTATGGTATTGGTTCGGACACGACCAAACCCCCAAGTGATATAACATGATGCTTTTAAAAAGCTAACTCAAGGGGTAAACCGGAGGCCGCTTTAGAACAACTCCGTGTAACCACACATGATGTAAAAGAACAGATACCCCGCTTTAGCTGAGGTTCCGGTTTATTATATTTAATCATAATATATACATCGTCATAATATGTACATAAGTAGAGCCAATGGCTCAGGTATAGTAAGGCCGAAGATGAGCTATGTTCCACGGCCTGTTGGTCTCCTCCTCTGATGTACGTGAGTCCTTATGCTCTCGAATATCGATCAGATAGTATGACCCGTTGTGCAGATTCTTGCTGACCACGAAAGGCCCCTCCCAAGGTGGGGATAGCTTATGCATATCAGTCTGATCTTGGATGAGCCGAAGCACCAAATCTCCTTCCTGAAAGGTTCTGGTTCTGACTCGGCGACTGTGATAACGACGAAGATCCTGTTGGTAAATCGCCGATCGGGCGGCTGCTATGTCACGCTCTTCATCCAACCGGTCCAAAGCATCTTGCCGTGCTGTCTCGTTGTCCGCTTCAATATAAGCCGTCACACGAGGTGAATCATGACGGATATCACTAGGGAGAACCGCCTCCGCTCCATAAACCATGAAGAACGGTGTGTATCCTGTTGATCTGTTGGGTGTTGTATTGATGCTCCATAACACAGATGGTAATTCTTCTACCCAACAACCCGGCGTTCTCTGCAAAGGAACCATGAGCCGGGGCTTGATGCCTCTCAAGATCTCTTGATTAGCCCTTTCTGCTTGACCATTGGACTGTGGGTGTGCCACTGATGAAACGTCGAGCCGGATGTGCTCCCGTTCGCAGAACTCCTTCATGGCACCTTTGGACAAATTGGTACCATTATCTATATGATACTGTGTGGAAAGCCAAACTGGAAAATCACTTTTTTGATGAACTGAACCGCCGTGGCCACATCGCACTTACTAACAGGCTCTGCCTCCACCCACTTTGTAAACTTGTCAACCACCACCAGGAGGTGGGTCTTCTTATCCTTGGACCTTTTGAAAGGCCCAACCATATCCAGCCCCCAAGTCGCAAACGGCCAAGTAATTGGAATCATTCTCAATTCTTGAGCCGGTACATGAGCACGTCTTGAAAACCTTTGGCAACCATCACATCGTCTGACCAGATCCTCCGCATCAGCATGAGCAGTTAACCAATAGAAGCCATGGCGAAACGCTTTAGCCACCAGAGACTTTGAACCGGCATGGTGACCACAATCTCCTTCGTGGATCTCACGCAAAATTTCACGGCCTTCTTCAGGAGACACACAGCGTTGAAATGCTCCTGACACACTGCAATGATGCAACTCGCCGTTGAGAATAGTCATGGACTTGGATCGCCGGATTATCTGTCGGGCCAGAGTCTCATCCTCTGGTAACTCGCCCCGGTTCTTGTATGCCAGGTAAGGAAGCGTCCAATCCGGAATAACATGAAGAGCTGCCACCAATTGAGCCTCTGGATCAGGAATAGCCAAATCCGCTTCACCAGGGATCTTGACCGACGGGTTGTGCAGCACATCCAGAAAAACATTGGGCGGGACCGGTTTGCGCTGAGAGCCCAGCCGGCTTAAAGCGTCCGCCGCTTCATTTTTCCGCCGGTCCACGTGGTCCACCTGATAGCCTTTAAAATGACCTGCAACAATATCCACCTCACGACGATATGCTGCCATGAGTGGGTCCTTGGAGTCCCAAGTGCCGGACACTTGCTGAGCCACGAGGTCCGAGTCACCGAAACACTTAACTCGACTTAGATTCATCTCCTTAGCCATCCGGAGACCATGGAGCAAGGCTTCATACTCAGCTGCATTGTTAGTACAAGGGAACATTAAACGGAGAACGTAACAAAACTTATCACCTCGTGGGGAAGTTAATACGACTCCAGCCCCCGAGCCTTCCAATTGCCTGGATCCGTCAAAATGGATGGTCCAATATGTGTGATCCGGCTTTTCTTCAGGTGCTTGCATTTCCGTCCAATCATTGATAAAATCAACAAGTGCTTGAGACTTAACCGCCGTCCGAGGCACATACTTCAAATCGTGCGGCCCAAGCTCTATAGCCCACTTGGCAATCCGGCCAGTTGCTTCCCGGTTCTGGATGATATCCCCCAAAGGAGCAGAACTGACCACCGTAATTGGATGCCCTTGGAAGTATTGTTTAAGCTTCCGGCTTGCCATAAAAACTCCATACACCAGCTTCTGCCAATGCGGATACCTTTGCTTGGACTCAATGAGTACCTCGCTGATATAATAGACCGGACGTTGAACCGGATGCTCCTTACCTGCCTCCTTTCGCTCCACCACAATAGCCACGCTGACCGCCCGAGCATTAGCAGCAACATATAGCAGTAACGGCTCCTTGTCAATGGGAGCGGCGAGCACAGGCGGATTGGCCAATTGCCGCTTTAAGTCCTCAAATGCTTCATCAGCAGCAGAACTCCAGACAAACTGATCCGTCTTCTTCAACATCTGATACAAAGGGATTGCCTTCTCACCAAGACGACTGATAAACCGGCTTAACGCGGCAATCCGGCCTGCCAGGCGTTGAACATCATTGATACACTTCGGTTTAGCCAGGGAGGTGATGGCTGTGATCTTCTCCGGATTAGCCTCAATTCCCCTATTGGACACCAGAAAGCCCAATAACTTGCCCGCCGGTACACCAAAGACGCACTTGTCCGGATTAAGCATCATCTTGTATGTCCTCAGGTTATCAAAGGTTTCCTTCAAATCACCAATCAGAGTCTCCTTCTCCCTGGATTTAACCACGATATCATCCACGTAAGCATGTACATTACGGCCAATCTGTTGTGTAGACAATTTTGCACACAACGTTGATAAGTTGCCTGGGCACTCTTGAGCCCAAAGGGCATAGACACATAGCAGAAGGCTCCAAAGGGAGTTATGAATGCCGTCTTCTCCTGGTCCTTAACTGCCATTTTGATCTGATGATAGCCAGAATATGCATCCAAAAAACTTAAACGCTCACAACCCGCCGTAGCATCAATAATTTGATCAATACGGGGGAGGGCAAAAGGATCTGCTGGACAAGCTTTATTAAGATCTGTGTAATCCACACACATGCGCCAGGTGCCGTTTTTCTTAAGGACCAGCACCGGATTGGCAAGCCACTCAGGGTGAAAAACTTCAACAATAAAGCCAGCTGCTAAGAGCCTGGCTACCTCTTCTCCAATTGCCTTGCGTCTTTCTTCGTTAAACCGGCGGAGGAACTGTTTCACCGGTTTGTATTTAGGATCCACATTAAGGGTGTGCTCAGCGAGTTGCCTCGGTACACCTGGCATGTCAGAGGGCTTCCATGCAAAAATGTCCCGATTCTCACGGATGAACTCGATGAGCGCGCTTTCCTATTTCGGATCCAAATTAGCACTGATGCTGAACTGCTTGGACGAATCGCCAGGTACAAAGTCAACAAGCTTAGTTTCTGCTGCCGATTTGAACTTCAGGGCCGGATCATGCTCCGTAGTTGGCTTCTTTAATGGAGTCATGTCCGCCGGATCAACATTGTCCTTATAATACTTCAGCTCCTCGGTGGCACAAACCGACTCTGCATAGGCCGCATCTCCTTCCTCGCACTCCAAAGCGATTTTGTGGCTTCCGTGAACCGTTATTGTCCCCTTGTGACCCGGCATCTTGAGCTGCAAATACACATAACAGGGCCGTGCCATAAACTTGGCGTAGGCTGGTCGCCCAAACAGGGCGTGATATGGACTTTGGATTTTCACCACTTCAAACGTCAATGTCTCCGACCTGGAATCATGATCATCCCCAAAGGCCACTTCCAGAGCTATCTTACCAACAGGATATGCTGATCTGCCAGGTACTACACCGTGGAACACCGTATTAGACGGTTTGAGATTTTTATCTGTTAGTCCCATACGATGGAAGGTCTCATAGTACAAGATATTAATGTTGCTCCCTCCATCCATGAGCACCTTGGTGAACTTGTAACCTCCCACCTGAGGCGCCACCACTAGAGCCAACTGACCCGGATTATCAACCTGGGGAGGGTGATCCTCTCTGCTCCATATGATTGGCTGTTCAGACCAGCGTAAATAACGGGGTACGGCCGGTTCAACAGAGTTGACCGCCTGCCTCTGAACCTTCCGGTCTCACTTGTCCAAGCTAGTGGTGAATACATGGTACTGCCCACTACTCAACTGCTTTGGGTTGCTCTGGTAACCTGACTGTTGCTGCTGTTGATTGTAACCACCCTGGTTGTTCTGACTATTTTGATTGTTATGTCCGCACGGATTACCGTTAAATCCTGAACCGGAATTTCCTCCACCGTAACCCGGCCCGGACCCTGAGCCACCACCGGAGCCATGATCATACCGGAAAGCATTAGAATTCTTGAACTCCTGCATAATGAAGCAATCCTTCCAAAGGTGGTTTGTTGGCGCTTCCTTCGTCCCATGTCTTGGACAAGGCTGGTTCAATAGATAGTTTAGGCGGTCCAGGTTAGGGTTGGGTGCCCCATTGCAATTTTTCGGCTTACCCTTGCATCGCTGGCCATTGTCCTGCGTGTTGGTATTAGCCACAAAGTCCATGTTACCATCCGCTTTACGCTTGCCTCCACCACCATTACCTGCCCAGTGATGCTGCTGGCCTTTGGAGTTGTTGTTCCTCTTTCCCTTCCCTGCCTTGTCATCATCAGATTCGGGATCCTTGGTACTATCAGAATCAGCATACTTTACCAAAGCAGCCATGAGGGTTCCCATGTCAGTGCAATGACGCTTCATCCGTCCCAGCTTCAGCTTTAGGGGCCCAAACCGGCAGTTGCCTTCTAGGGTTAACACAGCGGTGTCAGCGTTGATGCAGTCTGATGAATGCAACACTTGTGAAACCCGGCGCACCCAATGAGTCGTCGATTCTCCTTCCTCCTGGACGCAGACAGCTAAGTCCACTATCAACATAGGCTATTTACATATATCCTTGAAATTGCTGATAAACCGGGCTTGTAATTGGGCCCATGAACTGATAGAATTAGCCGGCAAGCTTTTTAACCAAGTACGGGCCATTCCTTCAAGCATCATGGTGAAGTATTTCGCACACGCCACGTCATCCACATCAAGCATCTCCATGGCCATCTCATAGCTCTCCACCCATGTCTCTGGAGGTTGATCCGCCGTGTAATTTGGTACTTTGCGCGAGCCTTTGAAATCCTTGGGCAAGTGCACATTGCGTAAAGCGGGGACAAGGCAAGGCACCCCCAAAGAGCTAGAAGTAACACCAGGTTCGATCGAGATAGTTGGACGAACCGGCGTGAGCTGCCGAGCCTGATGCTATGTGGCTAACTCGGCCTCCCTGCGCGCTCGGGCCCGGTCCACCACTTCTTGAGCGTTATCAGCACCACCCGCCGGGTTGTTGCCACGGGGTGCTCGACATCGCTCATTACTCGACACTGCCGGTTCATCCATATGTCTGCTATAGCTCCGGCTTGGACGAGGGGTTGAGTGGATCCGGTCGCGGCTGTACGAGTATGCTTCTTGTTGGACCAAAGCTTTCCTCAGAAGCTCCTTGACCCATCGCGTTTCTACTGCCTGCGGCGAGTCACCTTCAATTGGAATGGCCTCCAACCGTGCAGCAGCAGCGACGAGATTGTCCATTGGGTTGGAGTAATGACCCGGAGGTGTTAAAACAGCCTAAGGTATCACGGTGTTTTGACGAGGCGGGTCCATCTAACGAGGCTGAACTGGTGCACCGGTCCCAGGAGCTTCCGCCCGGTTTCCCTCCAGCGGATTGCCGGTTCCTGCTCCTGGAGTGTTGAAAAGGTCTCTGGCCTCGAAAACCGGAGGCAAACGGGATCGGTACTTCCTCCTCATGACTTCCTGCGACGCGCTCTGGTCCAACATGAGCCTGTAGGCTTGCGCGTCTAAACCGGCCCGCTCTGTGGCCATCCTGGTGTCCTCAGCTGCCAGATCTACCTTGGCCTGGGTGATCTGTTCCTTCACCTTTGCAATCTCCGCGTTGTGAACGCCCTGATCCGCCGGATTAGCTTCCGCCATAAGCACAACCAATGCATCAAATAGCTCTGATAGAACTTGAGCCGGCGGGCGCACAGGGCCTCCTGCCCCGGTAGCCGTCGCCGCTGCTGAATCGGAGGTTGTTGCCGCAGCGGTCGAAGAATGAAGCGCTGCTTGTGTGCCAGCCATGAATATTCCAACCCGGTTGGGTAGATCGGAGGGGTCCAGAATATTGTCGCCATCGGAACAGCCCCCAATTCGACCGTCTTGTAGTTGATAAAGAGATTCGGTTTCTCCGGTCGATGACTCGTCATCGGAACAAACGGTGGTATCGCCGTGAGATTCCGATCCATCCTCATAACTTCCTCCATGGATGACTCTCACGAAGGCACGCTTCATGGCCGGTTTAACCCGGGCGGATCGCACACGCTGAGCCGTCTCGACGAGATCGGTGCAGATGTCCGGCTCAGGGCCCGGTTCACTGATCTTGCCAATGAAAATGTGAATGCCACCAAAGGGGACCCGGTACCCGTACTCAATTGAGCCGGCCTCGGGGCCCCAGCCTGCGTCGTTGATGTAGAGCTTGCCGCGACGACTCTTAGTCATCCGGCCTACAGCGTAGCCCTCGAGTCCTTCAAAGCGGCCCTCCAAGAACCTGAAACCATCATGCAATAGCCCCACGGTGGGCGCCAACTATCGTGGTTTGTCATGGCAGATGTCCTAGAGAAAGGACTTAGTCGTGGAGCCATCGCGACGGGTTAGCTTGAAGGGGTTAAAGCGGACACAGGGACGCAAGAGAGTTTATACTAGTTCGGCCCCTTCGATGAAGGTAAAAGCCTACGTCTAGTTGTGATGGAATTGATGGGGTTTCGATGACTAGGGAGCAAACAAGCTTCGCCTATGTCTCGAGTTGTTGTCTGTCTTTGAACCGCCGGCCGGTCGTCCCCTTATATACACGGGTGACGCCCGTCGGTTCACAGAGTCCCAACACCGGTCGATATTCATATCCGGGTTGGTCTCTCCTTATTCCTAACTTACAATACAAGTTTATATACAAATCCGGTTTACTGCTACAAGTCTTAAACCGACTACGGGCCTTAAGCCCTCATCTGTCTTCCTGGGCTTTAGCACTCTTGAACTATTGATGA